>NC_052233.1:1220227-1523409 GCF_013401445.1 Tripterygium wilfordii
ACCATCAAACAAATACCTCTATAATTTCCATTTGGAATGAGAATAAGTGAATAACTGACGAAATAATACGAGGTAGGCCGTGATGAGGAACTTCTTGCCGGCAAAACTTACATGTTTACTATTAAGATTAGTTAAGTTGTCATTCAACCCAATAAGTTAACTTGTTAGGTTGGGGCATTTTACATCATTTATACCTATTCTAACACTCCCCTCGCGTGTAGGCTGGCAATCAGATGGCCCAACACGTGCACAACAAACGAGGCCCAATACTAGGGTTACTCTCAAACAAGACCCTCACTTGGGGTAACAACAAACACACACAAAGGCCCACCCGGGGCAACAACAAATAGGGGTTTATATTGCGTTTGAACCCAAGCCGCCGGCTCCTATACCATGTCAAGATTCGTTATTTTGTCATTCAACCCAATAAATTAACTTGTTGGGTAGGGGTATTTCACATCATTTATACATATTCTAACATTTACATATAAAAACATCTCTCCAACTTAAAATTACACACAAAAGCAACATCTTGGTGTTTCACTGGCATAAAGCATCCATAGTGACATGTGAGCAGAATAAGCAAGAGATAATAAAAAGTCAGAAGCTAAAATCTCAATACCTCTGGTGGCATTCCAATTGGATCTTCCATATTGAAGGAGGTTACAAGCAAGTTTGTCATGGGACTGCATTCAGACTTCACTCCCACATTTGTATTCTCTAAAACTGAATTTCTAGATTCTTCACCATGGTTGACCACCCGGGGTGGAAAACTCTTTGAGATCAATTCATTGTCTGAATGCCAACCACTGCCTTGCGGACTAGATCTGACTTCTTTGTCATCTGCTTCATTATCAGAAGAAGTATTTGCTGTTTCCGACATATTCTGCCTTAAAATGGATTTATTCATCTCATCTGAATTCAAAGACACGTGCCTACTCGAGATTGAAGAAGAGGCTTCCTCTGAAAGGGGTGATGCACCAGCAACTTTACGCACTAAACCATCAGAAACCCCTTTAAACTGGCGTACAATATCATCCACAGCATCATCGACATTAACTGTTTCATGTTAATAAACTTTAAACTGTCAGAATCCGATAGGCAAATAAGGAAAGACAGCAATATTAAACACAGTTGCAAGGAAAGAATTGCTGAGTAAATGCAAAACCAAAAAGGTTGCCTGTCTGGTCTACAGAAAATCAAAAAGAAGCTATAAAGGTTACTCCATGTATATATTTCTTTTCCATTAAATGCTCATAAAAAAAATACAGGAAAATTAAGCTCAGGGGAATTCTGGGCAGATTCGATCAGAAACAAAAACTGGTTCACAGCAAATCAAGAGATGCTACAAGATTATTCTATGTATGACTTTCTTTCCGCCAAATGCTTGTTAAAAAAATTACGACTATCTTTGCATCTTTGGTGCTTTATCAATAATATTAATCTTTCGCACTTTAAAAAAATGGGGCAAAGAATGGTGGGAGGAAAAACCACCGACATCTTGCATAAAAATGATGATCAACTGCATATGGGTTAGATTGGATATCAAAACAGCAAACTGAAAAATAGTCACCTAAAACCCAAATGCAAACAAAGCTTACGTAAATGCAATAGCTAAAGTACAAATATACATAGTTAAACTTAAAAGTTAAAATATACCTGCCAATGTTTTCATCACTGAAGAAGACTTTCCAAAGGAGTAATTCTTCAACAAAAAAAAAAAAGGGGAGATTTTCAGAATAATTCATACTTTTGGGAACAAAAAACTGAATAAATGAAAGAGGAAACAAAAGATAAAACATTCAGTAAAAATTATAACACAGTAAGATGCATACTTTTGAGGAAATACTTAAGAAATCCCACACTTCATGCTGCTCGGCAACATTAGCTATGGACAAAAGATCCTGGAAGAAGGCAGAAATGTTAAAGTCAAAAGAAAAAATTAAGGTCTAAAAAATAAATGGAGAGATGGACCAAAAAAATACTTGTAGATATTTGTCAAGCTGAATGCAGCGCTGATGAACAAAAGCATCCTCTGTGCTTGAAGAGAATATTCTTTTGGGGGGCAGATGCAATGTGTAATTGGGAATGTCTTTCAGATGTCTATGCAATCGTTCAAAATTCCTGTATCTGCAGAGGTAGGGGGAACAAGAGAGGAATAAAGCAAAGAATTTCCAGTTACGGAGTGCTAATCTGAAATTTTAAGTAGCTTTCTTAATTACTGCACTGAAAATGTAGGAAGTATATAATAATATGATGTATCAAAAGGTCACATGGACACCAAATTTTACAGCATAAACTAGCTGTCCAGTTATTAGATTGAAACCTTCTTTTCACAAACCAAGTTCTGTTTTCTGCATCTGTCACTGCAATTGAATAGACTGCGAAGGACTTTGATCCAAGATTCTCAAAATATGCTCCCAAAACCTGTAGAAACATAAGGGACAAGAGGCACAGAAGAATTTAATTTTGGAAGCAAATATCCAAAAGTGATCAAAATGAAATCATGAGTTTGAAAAACAAGCGAAAAGCAGCTCATGATTAAAGTTCATATGTACAATAGCATTTTCGTTGAAGCATTCTCACCCTACATCTTAGCTTCGGAACATGTAGTCCCACAGAATGAATTAACATGTCCGAAGTCCTTTTAACACTATAGTCTTCACTGCGGCTGCCAAAATCGGGACTGTAAAACTCCGATATAATCGGCCCTCCATCATCAACTGCAAACACCTTTTTCATATCAGGTTGAACATTCAGAACAGAAGCACTATTGGATCTCTTAAGCCTATTCCGATTTCCATTTATGACAAGTTCACTACTGTCTGTCAATCCACCAAAATGAAGTCCCTCCTCAACAGATAATTGCTTTTGAAGATTCTGTGACAAATGCACCCCCCGTTCATTCACACCTAGCATATCAGGGGCAAGTTGCAGCACAGGTTTCTGTTCTTTCCCTGTGGGAATTCCACTCTTGGTCAGCCCTTCCTTCCCCGAATTCCTCGCAGGCACAGCACTACTTCCAGAACCTTTTGCAATAGGTTCTTGGATTATATTTTTAACTTTTTTTTGCTCCTTCTTTTTGTAATTTCTTCCTTTCGTCCACATGTTTTCGAGATTTTCAGGCATGAGGACTTCAGTTCTTCTTTGAGTGGCAACCTCTAGCATTTGTGCCCAATCAGCGGGTCTTGGCTGCATCAGCAATTCCTGGTAGCTCCTTTGATCAACCGATGTATCTTTATAGTCATCAACCTTGGCCGAAGCCATATCATGTCCTTGATAATGCAAGGATGAAAATTTTGTAGCAGTCAAATCATCATTATGTCTGCCTCCTGCAGACTGACTACCACCCACCTCTTTAGTGCTATCATCATTAAAGGCAAGTAATATAGATTCAATCAATTCATTGATATACCTGGCAAAAAAGAAATTGTTTCTCAATAAGGACAAGACAATCCCATGGCAAGGAAAGCAATTAAATATCTTATGCGTTAAACAAAATATTCAAAAAAGTAACTACAAAAAAAAAATGAAAACCAAATATGGAACAGTATAATACTGAACAAAGAAAGAATAACTCAACTACTCACCCAGGGCTTGCTAAATTCATAAGAGGTTGCATCACCAGGCAAGTTACGAGCTCTCTAGAAATACAACGAATCAGAGGAACATTGGCTTCCCGAGGTCTTAATACTACAGCTAATAGTCCACCTATAAGCTGCTGAAGAACCTGTGAAAAGATATAACGCCTTGTAAGGAACACAAACCATTGGCTATGAAAGCAAAACATGTTGTTGTAAGAACCCTCCACTCACACCTTGTACTCACTCTCAGGAGATATCAGTGCAGGATGTAGCTCCTTAGAAGCAGAAAGATGATATTTCAATCGTTCATCCCTCTCCTCAGAAGATAATGTTCCCATTACCTCAACACCTACTGCTGCTTGGTTTCTTCTAAAAAGGTCCAAGTGGTCACCTACTAAATCAACAACATCCCTGAAACATTCACCCACCATTTTGTTAGATCTTCTTTGGCAAACTACAATTTACACTAACATAGGGTCTAAATGACATGCAAATTTTACTTCTCTTCTTTTATAGAAATTCGAAGAAGGGGGAAAAACAAAGGAAAAGAACAGAGACAGTACTTTGTTAGCAAATCAACAAGGTTGATTTCTTTAACTCTTCCCGATATTTCACCAATGGCATCCATAATAACTGCATGCATCAGCCGGGGGGCCTCCCTGTCTGGTGTGATATCAGAATACCACAAATCTGTCACAAAATCTTGTAATATTTTATTGATAAAATCAGTGATAGCAGCTTCCACAATAGGAGAATCAATTTTTCTCTTCCACTTTGGCGGGGGTGGTGCAGTAGAAAGCCTTGAATCATTTACGGATAACTGTTTCTTCTCCAAATGAGACAAATAGGTTTGGCGGTGAGCTGTTCGAGCTTTCCAGCTGAACTGCACCTCGTTACATAGAATGCGCAATGCCGAAACAAATAGAATAGATATGGGCAAGTTCATCAACATTGATGAACTTGTATCTGTATAAAATACGCTGTTATGATTAGGTAATGTAGAGCAGCAGCATTCTCAAAATAATGAGTCCAAAGACTAAGTGTTGATTACCATAGTGAACAAGTTGCATTGTTTAATATTATTCTACAGTTTGGTTCATGAGAAATGCAAAGAGAAAAAAAAAATACCAAGAAGAATCGCCATATCTATCACTAGTTTAAACCTCATAAATCCTACAGGAACCTAAAGCTGAATTTCTTAAAGCTTTTTGGAAATTCAACAAGAAGATCATTGGACTACAAGACCCAATTTTTTACTTTCTCATACAGTCTCCTCTCACTCCTTGACTACTGAAACACAAAATGTTTCAGAAAACAAACAAAACGGTAGTATCAGTACTCCATTTTATACTTTATTATACATAAGTGACTGAAAATTAAAACTGTATGCAAGAAAATGAGAACCAACAAAGAACACAAGATACAGTTCAATTTATTTGCAGCTCTAATCAAATAGACTATTGCGAAGTGCATGAAAGGTCAACCCACAACAAAGCCTCAATCAACAATGTGTGTATGTCAGATTGCACGAAAATTGATTTACGGACAGAAAATTTCAAAGAAACAGAAATAAAGTAGATTCTTGGCCAAAATTGCTATGTTGCTCAACCGAACCAGATCATTTCAAATCAGAGATATCCATCGATGAAAACGGCCATGACATTCCTAATAGAACACATTCAAATGCTAAAACATATAAAGGGGTACTACCATTAACTAATGAAAGTTGACAAACACTGAATCATCGAATACCAAACCCTAGCTGAACTGCCGCATGAAATAAGAAGCTAATCGTTTATCGTCCAAGACACCCACAAACGCCCTAAAACAAATGCTAAACAAGCTAAAAACACAAGAAAAAGGAAGAATTATCCATGAAGACACACTCCAACTGCTTGTTGACCATAAACAACTCCAACGTAATTAAAATGGATGAACGAACTTACGAGATAAGAAGTAAGTAACGGCAAATATACACAGAGCCCACCACAGCGTTCTAACTTTCAATTCCTCAATCAGATCTTGTATTGTCTCCATCGCCTTCATTGTCACTACCAGATAACACAGAAAATTAAAAAAAAAAAAAAAAAAAGAAACCCGAAGAGTCTTCTCCGATCAACCAATCTTGGAAATTTGTAAGGCAAGATCACGCCAAATCAAACTAAGAACAACAATTCGACACGAATTCGGGTTTCCTTGGTGTTGACCTTTATCAGGAAATCAATTCAAACAACACCAGAGGGAGAATCTGAAAAGAGCAAGAAATCTGTTTGAGAAAGAAGAAAAGAAACCAACGTGGTGAGAAGAGAGAGAAGTCGAAGGCGTCGTTGCTCGTAAGAGACACGTATACTATTCCAGGGCTACAATCTGCTGCGGTGTATCTGTCCATTAGAAAAATGGAAATTATTACAAGTCAATAATTAATTGACTATAAACAAAAACAACTTTAGGACAACACCGCCATTATTAACAAAATTATTTGGACCACATGTTGTTAAATCATTTCAATTATACTTCATCAGGTTCCCCGTCAGCAAAGACAGGAGGCATAGAATCGGTCATTAGTCCTGTGTAGTACGTAAATCGTTAGATTTTAAAAATTTAATCCAACCATCCACATCAATTGCCCGTTTTTATTCTTAATTGACTAAAGCCTTGACTTTTCATCTCCCTCCTTCCCGTCTCTCCCCGATCCTTCTCTTTTTCTCACTACGTAATAATCTTCGCTGACGAAACAATTGGTGGACGACTGGACTCGTCTTCGATGATGGCCTTGTCCACTTCGTATTTCATTATTTTTGTCCAATCATAGCATGGAGTGTTGTTGTGATAGAGATGAGAACTAGAAATTGTATTTTCAATGAATTAAATTTTTTTCATGTTAAACGTGGCGGTTCTTCTGCTATCAAACAATAATATTGCAATTTTTTTTTGTCAGCTTCTTAGTTTCTATCATTTGCCTCACTGATCATTTTGGTTGGTGTTGTGCCTATCTAGTTAGCAAATTGCTTGCATCTTGTTGACTGTTGCTCAAGCCCATTCAAGAATCAAGACTGGCACATAATAAGATAGTTTTTTTATACACAGAGGATTGAGGTTGTTAGCTGGGAAATTTACTGCAGCCAGAGATATCATTGTCAACTAAGTACACAAGCACAACAACCATCAAAATGCCAGAACATGACCCACTCAGACATATTGTCGAACAATTATGGTGCTACTCCAATTCAGCACATTCGGACTCAATCTTAATAGTTTAGCTACAATCAAGACGACCTAACAATAACAGCAAGCCCAAGTACTCAATAAAAGAAATTAGAGAAACGAGACAACAATAACAACAAGCTCAAGTACTCAAATTCATTATGATTAATGTTCAAGCTAGTCTACTCCTTACTTCACTTCTTCGCAACTAAGGAAAATCGCTTACAAAAAGATTGATTGAGTAGTAATGGGACTCAATAGCTCTAACAGAACATCGAACTCAATACCAATACAAAATATCGTGGTGACTTGGGCTCGTTCAAGACAACAGATGAGGAGTCTGGATATATATATAATGGTGAATTCGCCACCTGAAATGCTGTCTTTGGGGACAAATCCAGTCGTCCTCCAGTTGTTTCGTCTGCAAAGATGAACATGCAATCCGAGAAAGAGGAGAAGAATCGGGGAGAGATGGAAAGAAAGGAGATGAAAAGTAAGGCTTTATTCAATTATTGATAAAAAAAAAAAAAAAAAGAGGACATTTGATGTGGATCGATGGATTTACTTTAAAAAATGAAATGGGTTGAGAATGGTTTAGAAGTGTTGGGATGGACCTAGTCACACATGAGTCATTGGCTTTTGAGATAGTGGGCTCCCATCCAACACCTTATAAACCCGAGTTGCTAGGCCCATTAGTGAGGGCTTCCCCAAGATCCATTTTCAAAACAGATTTTTACTGCTAAAAAACATTTTTGAAGATCATTGGTTCTGGACCATTCATATACTCCATTTTGGGATTATTTTTGGTCTAGAATTACCATTCATCCATGGTTACTAGTATTTTGTTCATGCTCAGTAAGTGCCTTTGCTTGAGAGATTCCAAATAAGCTATGACTGCATGCTTTTGTATATAAGTGACTGCCTTATTGAGGTGATATTACCTACATGGCTTATTGTAAAACTTAATATGAACTAAGGACATAAGCAACCCTTTTAATGCAGGGAACCATGAATTTATATTCAGAAGGTTGACTGATTCAGAAAATGTTGATTTAAAAGCAATCCTCCTCCACTTCAATGACATCTCACCCTTATATATATATATATATAGTCAGAATTTCTTCAATGTATATAGTATAGTGGCTTTGAAGTTTGCATGTCCAAAATAATGGGTTGTTGTGAATCAAGGAGAATAAAAAAAGTGCAACTCTGTGATTCCACCATGTGCACACAGATCATCAACACCTATTAACAGAGCATAGACAAAGCAATTTCCAAGGTAGAGAAGAACTGGTCAATAGTTTAATTATAGGTTTATGCTTTCCTTGTTAAAACTCAGACAACGCATTGGCGCAATCCCAGGGAAACCTTCACCCCTCATTTGCTTGCTAAACATAGTTTATGGTGTCTAAACAAGAGACATCCTTCCAATCTCCTCAATGGCCGTCAAACCATACACTTTTATTGGCTAGATATAACTCCCCTTACATCCCCCCTTCGTTTCTATAAGCAGCCTTGGGCCAGCAAAGGACCAAGGTAGTTAGCTATGGCTATCCCTCCTACAGCCTTGGGCTGCTTTCTTTTCTTCTCATTCCTCTTCTCGACATTGTCTTTGGCATTGACTGATGCTGAAGCGTCCTACATTGCTCGTCGTCAGCTCTTGACGTTCCGTGAGAATGGTGACCTTCCTGATGATGTTGAATATGAAGTTCAAATCACAGAAACTTTTGCAAACGAGAGGTTGAAGAGAGCTTACATTGCTCTCCAAGCATGGAAGAAGGCTATGTATTCTGACCCCTTCAACACAACCGGCAATTGGGTTGGTGCCAATGTGTGTGCCTATAATGGTGTCTTTTGCGACTCAGCGCTTGACGACCCAAAGTTGAACGTTGTTGCCGGTGTTGATCTGAACCATGCTGACATTGCAGGGTACCTCCCTGTTGAGTTGGGGCTCATCACTGATGTTGCATTGTTCCATATTAACACTAACAGGTTTTGTGGAATAATCCCAAAGAGCATGTCCAGGCTTACCCTCATGCATGAGTTTGATGTTAGCAACAACCGTTTCGTTGGTTCTTTCCCAACAGTGACTCTATCCTGGCCAAACGTCAAGTACCTTGATGTCAGATTCAATGATTTCGAAGGTGAGTTGCCGCCAGAAGTCTTTAAGAAGCAGCTAGATGCATTGTTCTTGAACAACAACCGGTTCACATCCACCATCCCTGATGCAATCGGTGAATCCACTGCTACTGTGGTAACATTCGCTCACAACAAATTCATTGGTTGCATTCCACGCAGCATTGGCAAGATGGCTAACCTAAATGAGGTCATCTTTATGGGCAATGAACTTGGTGGATGCTTCCCGTATGAAATTGGGTCGCTAGAGAATGTAACAGTCTTCGACGCCAGTTGGAACTCCTTTGTCGGATCTTTACCATCTAGTTTTTCTGGATTGAAAAACGTTGATCTCTTGGATATTTCTAATAACAGGTTGACAGGACTTGTACCAGAGACAATCTGTAAGCTTCCAAGCTTGTCAAATTTCACATTCTCAAGCAACTACTTCACCGGTGAGGCTGAATCATGTGTACCAACTTCGAGGAAGGACATTGTGTTGGATGACACAAACAATTGCTTGGCTGATAAGCCTAAGCAGAAGTCAAAGCAGGCATGCTCCCCTGTTGTAAGCCAACCCGTGGATTGCAGCAAGGACAAGTGTGCTGGAGGATCTACGCCTTCTAAGCCAACCACATCAAAGCCAAAGCCACAACCAACACCTTCTCCTGCTCCAATTCATAAGCCATCAACCCCAGAAGTCCCAAAACCAAAGCCACAACCCACACCTTCTCCAGTGCCAAAAACACAATCCCCACCATCGACTCCCTCGAAGCCAGCACAATCCACACCATCTCCTCCTCCAGTCCAAACACCACCAAAGCCACAACCCACACCATCTCCTTCTCCTAAACCAGTAGCAAAAGCCCCGCCACCTCTTGATGATTATGACCAATCCCCAGTAGCACCAGCCCCATCACCAAATGATCATGATCGATCGCTAGTACCAACACCAACCACACCAGCTTCACCTGATGGACATGATAGATCCCCTGTAGACCCTTCACCATCACCACAACCAACTCTTGAGGTCCCATCCCCAGAACCCACACCAAAACCGTCTCCCAAACCTAAGCCAGTGAAATCACCACCGCCTCCTACACAATCTCCACCACCACCCCAAGCACAATCTCCACCACCGCCAATTATCTCACCTCCTCCACCAACCCCTATCCATTCCCCACCACCACCAGTCCACTCCCCGCCTCCACCAGTCCTCTCTCCTCCGCCTCTCGTGCACTCACCGCCTCCACCAGTCCACTCTCCTCCACCTCCTGTGCACTCACCGCCTCCACCAGTCCACTCTCCTCCACCTCCCGTGCACTCACCGCCTCCACCAACCCACTCTCCTCCTCCTCCTGTGCGCTCACCGCCTCCACCAGTCCACTCTCCTCCACCTCCCGTGCACTCACCACCACCCCCAATCCACTCTCCTCCACCGCCCATTCATTCACCACCACCCCCAGTCCACTCTCCTCCACCGCCTGTGCACTCACCACCACCACCAATCAACTCTCCACCACCGCCGGTGCACTCACCACCACCGCCGGTTCACTCCCCACCTCCACCAGTGCCCTCACCTTCACCACCACCACCACCACCACCACCACCACCAAAGTTCTCTCCTCCACCACTAGCACCAGTATCCTCACCTCCGCCACCAACTCTATCTCCACCACCACTACCACCACCACCAACCTTCGAAGACATTGTCCTCCCTCCAAACTTAGGGTTCCAGTACTCATCGCCGCCTCCGCCAATGGTCCCAGGCTACTAAATGTTGTATTATTGAAGTCTCTAACATATCATTTGCTCATATTCATAGCCACAGAAAGCCATTTATACGCAAGCCAATTTATTTCTTGTAGCAAGTTGAAATAAAAAATGCATGAATGAAAGTTCTTCTAGTGTAATGTGAATTCCCATTAATCTTCTAATTCTCTTGCACTTGTTCCCAATTTATCTCAGATAAAAATTATTACACACACATTTACATATTTGACTCTGCAATTGTCATTTTATGGCTATAGAAAGGACAAGTTGAAGAAGAGCAAAAAATATGACCGCTGCAGTGAGAAAAAATTGATTTAGGATTTGCAATGTTGAAAGGTTTCAATAATTCCTATGCGACACTGCAAAGAGTAGCTCAAATGGGTGAATAACAGATGCTAGCATGACCTCAAAAGCCTTTAGTGTTTCGTTTGCAAGCCCATGATGTGAGAACCCCATGATCATGGAATTCCACGAAACCAAATCCCTGAAACTCATGTTTTAGAATATTCTCTATGCATCATCTAATACCCACGGGCAAAATCCATAACACGAGCTATCATAATCATCGTACTCCAAGCTATTAACTATCAACTGAGTATGTAGTTGCTTACCAAGAAGAGGAAAACTCCCACCAGCACAAGCATGAGCAAGCGATACGAAGGTCACTGTACTTGGTCTTATGTCAAACTTCTGCTGCATTTCAAGAAAAAGTAGCAAGGCTTCCTTATGGAAGCCATTCCAAGTAAACCCACCAATCATTGCGGTCCAAGAAACCACATTTCTCTTTGGCATTCCCAAGAACAAATATTGCACCTCCTCCACATCACCTGCCCTGCAATAACCAGCTATCATAGAAGTCCAAGTAACCACATGTTGATCCTCCATAGCCTCAAATAAAACCCTTGCTTCATCCATTCTACCATTCTCTGCATACCCTGCAATCAAATTCAAAGAAACAATATTCTTTGCTGGCATCGTGTCAAAAACATTCCTATATTCCTCCAAATCCTCATTCCTAATCAACCCAACAATCAGGGAGTTCCATGACACAATATTCCTCTCCGGCACAAAGCCATCGCCTCACTCAGCATCCACAGTGCATATAACCCCACAACGTAGCATTTTAAGTAACAATATTTCTATCGGGCATGATATCAAAAAGCACCCGCGATTCATCAATAAAACCATTTTTGGAATAACTCGTGAGAAGTGAAGTCCAATGGACAATGCGACGATCGGCATCTCTCTCGGGAATACTCTCGAGCAGGTGGGGGGTACTTCCTTGAGTCTGTGATTGGAGAGTAATGGAGGAGCTGGGAGTCATATCGAGCAAGTTTCCGGTAACCTCTGTTAAGGTACGTTGTTTGGGACTTGAAGAAGCGAACACAGAGAATATCGTCGAAGATTGAGGGAGGTTCTCGAAGCAGAGAGAGCGAAGACTCTGAAACAAATGGCGGGCATTAACGACTTTGTACAGGACGAGACGATTTGGACTTTCGAGTCTTTTGACGTGTAGGGTTCAATTTACTCTCGAATTTTCTTTTTGCCTTCTTCATGTAATAAACTAGGTAAAAAAAAAAATTCACATTAAAAAAATGACCTTTTTTCCTTATTAAATTCTGTTGAGGAAGTCGTTTCGTTGTCATTGGAAGTTTGCAACGATGGAGTTCTTGGACGAGGACGCCAGGCCCAAGTTCCTCTTCCAATCCCGCACATCGCCTTCTCCATCAGAAAGTGATCCACAAAGTCGCCACCAATCTCTGAACAAGCCATTGATCTTCGTCGCTGTTACTTTATCTACTCTTCTTCTGCTCCTCTCGCTCTTCTTCGTCGAATCCGAGCCTTTCAAATCCCTAGTCTTGTGGGTCTCGCTCTCCCTCCTAATCGGCCCCTTTGCCCCATCTAACCTCACCGGAGGAGATATTCGCGTCGGTCAAGGTCCAATTTTGGAACCTCCTCTCGTTGACGAGCCCGAACCGTCGACGAAAAAACCACATCTGAAGAAACGCCCAAAACCCATGGCTGCGTATTCGACTCCGATCATTGAGAACTCAAATGGGTCGTTGAGCAAAGACCAGAAGAGTCGTGTTTCGGAACGGAGCGGACATGAAGATTTTGAGGAGGATTGGACCGAGGAGGATTTTGAGATGTTGAAGAAACAATTGCTGAAGAATCCGGTAGGGAAACCTAGGCGATGGGAAGTGATAGCAGAGGCTTTCAATGGGAGGCACAAAGTGGAGACTGTGATCAAGAAAGCAAAGGAAATGGGGGAGAGGAAATTGAACAATGGGGATTCATATGCACAGTTTTTGAAGAATAGGAAGCCAATGGATGTGAGAATTCAGGAGGAGGTCAATGAGGGAGGAGTTATGGAGAATGTTGAGACTAAGAAGAGCACTGAAGGTGTTAATGCGGTGGTGTGGGCTGCAGGAGAGGACATTGCATTGCTTAATGCATTGAAGGCATTTCCCAAGGATGTTGCAATGCGATGGGAGAAGATTGCAGCTGCTGTTCCAGGGAAGTCAAAAGCAGCTTGTATGAAGAGAGTTGCAGAGTTGAAAAAGGATTTTCGGAGCTCCAAAGCTAATGCTGAGGGTTAGATGAACTGGAATCTTGTGAGTTATATGTTGGTTTTTAACCATTCAAAATAAAGTTGTGTTGGTTTTGATTTATTACCAACTTTTGTGATTCTGTTGACATTGTGTTCTTAGTTCTAGCTGAACCGTTCTATTTCAATTCATCACCAATTGTTGCAGATTTTTTTTAATGGAAGCCGTATTTCCTAAATCTTAGCTACTCTTGGTAGAGTTTATGTTATATCCTTACGCGCTAACTGTCCAAAATATGCCAGTTTATAAGCTGCAATGAAGCTGTGTTTAGTGAAGCTTTTAAAGCTAATGCTAGTTTATGCTTGATAATTTAGCAATAAGTACATGAATGTATCATGCACATAACATAAAATACAAAGAATTAAGTTCAATTATTGTAGAAGGATCAATAGTTTGTTCTTTATTTGATTTTTTTTAAAATTTAGCCCATTACTGGCAATATCCTTTTGAATTTAATCTTGTACCTTTCTTGCTATGTCAATAGTTGGCGAGATTAAACATACCAATAGTTGGTAATTCATCCTTTCAAAATCTTTCTTCCGTACCTCTAAAAATGGTCTTATACCACTCATACAATAATTGCATCATTCCACTATGGAAAATATGCTAATCTAAGATGAAGAGATTCATTCAATAAAATTGAAAAATAAACACTTTTCAAAGTAATTAATTTTAGGACCATTCAAGGTGTTTTTTTTTTTTTTTAAATTTATAAAATTAGCCTTTTAATGAAATTGGTAGCTGATATTTTCTAGTAGATGTTGTAGGGTGCTAAGTGCTAACACATTCCCTACACTCAGTCGACCCCGTTACCCTTTCTCTGGATCCATAGACCATTCATTTTTATGGTTGTCAATTGCATCTAAACGGTTGGTGGCGACTTCCGAACTCTTCCTATAGTAGAAATAGTTTCATTCATAAAGTCTTTCACATTCTAAATATTTTTCTAGTCTAATAAGAGATTTTCTCCAATTCGCGTTGTAAACCTGGTTGCGACAGTGTTGAATGCGACTTTCTATAGAGAAATTAGTAATATTGTCACGAGGAAAAGCAAACTGCATTTATTCGAGAAGGTGAGTCTTGTAATGATCCATATATAGTTGTCATATGATTACCAAATAGAGGTCCATTCTGAAGGAGCTCTAGAACAGTTTCATGGAATACAACATCATGGACTTGCTGCCAATGGTAATGGTGGAAGGAATATGCTGCCAGTAGGAGGAGCAGGTAATTATTACGTGTGCAAGGAGGAGCAGGTATCTGAAGCCCCGCACTTGGGGGATGCTACCAGTAGTTTAGTTACAGCAACTGCTCCTGTAGTTGACTCAGGTACCCCAGAGCTGTCCACATTAGTTGAGGCAATCAATGTTATTGAAAGTGCTTTGCTCAAGAATTCAGCTGTTCATGATGCAATTCAATCTGGATCGAAGAATAATGATGACAACCTGCTGCCAACATCTGATGAATTCATAGCTGATTCATTGGCTCTGTTGGATGTGGCATCAAAGGAAAATAAGGATAATGTTATGCCCGATGTTGATGAGAATTCGGTAAATATTCGGTTGTAGTTGGATCTGCTGAAAGTGGAAATGGTGGTAAAATGTTGACTTCAGCAGGCGCACCTTCTACTGAAACAAGCAATGGTGCTGAACAAATTAAAGGATCTCGGATTCCTGATTCTTCTGAAATCCAGGTATTGCTCCTTTCGGCTCTTGATTGTTTGTTTAATTTATCTTTCTTTTGTCTGCTTCTTGAATCTTGCATTTGTCAATTGAACAAATTTCTGTACTGAATTGATGTGCATCCTCTTTTAGAGTCAGCTCTGCGAATGTCCCAAAGAACCTCTTTGTTGAGTTTCTGCTGATTATTTGATGTGATAACAAGCTCCAGTAGCTAATTCCAGGTCGGTATTATTTTATTATGAAGCTGTCACATTTTTAGTGGATTTTTTTTCCCGCTAGCTTCACTTGAAGCGTTATCATCTCAAACTGTTAACCTTTCTATATACCCAAGATTTTTATTTCTTTTTCTTTTTTTGTGATTTATTATTTCCTAATTTTGCTCGGTGAATTTGATCCTTGAAGTTTGGCTCTTCAACCTTTAGGTTGTGAATGATCTAGATGGCACTGTATAGTAGAGTTTTGGTTGTACAAACCTGAACCCAGAACTACACATATTAGTATATTACAATATTATTCTGTCTTTGTCTGGAATGCTGGTATATAAGACCTGTTGGAACTCAAATCGTCTTAATTTGGTTCTGAATTTCTGATTGTTTTTCTCCCTGTGAAGGATTACTTTCTCCTGCACTTCTGTTTGGAACATTTCTCTGCAGCCTGCCCAAATTCCATCTTTGATTAATACCCTCTTATCTTGAAACTGCTTTTTGATAGTCATTTTTTTTTTTTTTTGCATAGGCTCATCATTACTATTCATTGTTGCATATGGACATTGTTGTCTGACGGGATTGATTTCTGTACATATTGTCCTCCCTAGGTTTTAGGGTGTTTGTATAGATCAGTTCAAATAGTTAGAGGAGCATGGATGCACGGTTTCTTTCCGTGACTCTCAGTAGATTCTCTCTTTTTTTGGAATTGTTATTGCTTTTCGAGTCCTTTAGGCTTTAGTTAAAAGGTCGAGCCATGTCGTCATGGTTAAGTCTGTCTCCGACTAGAGGGGTCTTTGGTGCATGGTCAAAGTTGAGTCTTATCCTAGGAAGCATGGACTCGGCAAAATGGGTGCCGAGTCCGCGTCCAATTCGCACTAAGTGCGGCCACGCAGTTGACGGGTGAAAATACGGCTTGGACGCGGTCAATCCGCGTCAGAACAATAAACAGCAATTCGACTCACCTGTGACTCGTAGGTGACGCGGATGGGACTCGGTTTTTCACTATACACATATCGCGACTGAGTCTGGCGTTATCTTTCACATATCGCAATTCGCAACCTAGCCCTAAGTCTTCAGTGTCTTCTCTTCAATAAGACCTGCTCTGGAAATCGACCTTGGGTGTTCCTTTCTGTGCTTGTTGGAAATCACGATTCGTCTCCTCTTCAAATCGACTGAGTCTGTGGCTTCTTCAATCGCGACCTGCTTTTCTCTGGAAATCTACCGAGTCTGTGGCTTCAATCGCGATTGAGACTGAGACGGAGACTGAGACTGAGGTATGTGATGGATCTCTTTTCTTATATTCTCCAACCTTTCTCTTCTATTCTCCCTGTGGCTTCAATCGCGATTGAGTCTCGAGCTGCTCTGTTTCAGGTGGAAGTCACAACCTAGTCTGTGGCTTCAATCGGGAGTTTTTCATCGATTCTCCCTCCACACACGACCTCTTCTGTGACTTCAAGTATGTGATGGTGATATTCTCTTTTCTTCTCCAACCTCTTCTTTGCACCCGTGAGCTTCAACCTCTGCCATCGACCTTGTCTGTGGGTTTAATTTGTTTTTTTTTTTGGATATTATTGTGTTGCTGCCTTTTAGATACACAATCAATGAGTTCAAGTGGAAATTCTACAGCCACAGTAGGGAGTACTACAATTGATACAGATACCAATTATCCTCTTTGGAAATATGTAACTGTGTTAGATAGAGCTGGGAAAAGGGGAGGAAATGTCAAGTTTTAATGTAAATATTGCCATAAAAATTATGTGGGATCTTATATTACATTTTAAAATTCTAAATACATGTATAAAAAATATATATAAATATTTTTTATATGTCAAGTCCCCGCACTCAAATACAGGATTCTTTGAGGTTTTGCCAATCCCCATGTCCGCGCACCCGCTTCCCGTGTCCCCGCATCTGAGTCGGTGCTTCCTAGGTCTTATCTGCCACGTTGGCGTCAAGGTAGATGCTCTGCTGCATTGTCCTGTTCGAATGCATTTACAGGGTTACTTTTATTTCGCATTTAGGCTAATATGTGGATTAGTGTATCTCTATTGGTTTTTTTTTTTTAGCTGTAATGGCGATATATATAATGCTGAAAATTATGATTTACAAGCAAACTTTGATTATGTTTGGACACAGTTGGTTGTGAATGTGTTATTATTGTTCGATGCTCGCTTTTGTTGTCAATCGGCAAGCATTTCGCCATTGGTAATTGAAATCGGTGAGTTGGTTGTGAATAGCAGTTTCGATTTTAGATGCAATTATGCTTGATGGCCGCTATTCCCCTATGAACCAAGGTTTGTGGGAATGACTTGAAATTTTGCTGCTCAATTTTTTTGAGGCAAATCATGAATGTTGGTCACTTGTATCATATACTTAACTAGCAACCAACCCGCCGCGCTTGGCGGCGGTTTATTGGTCTCTCATGTGTGTCTGAACTGAAGTCTATGCTTTGTCACATGTCTTTGATACACTTTGATATATGATTTAGTATTTTGGAGTGTAGCTGGATTTGTTTGCATAGAAGTGTATCACAGTTCTCGTCTCTGTGAAGGAGACCATTCATTCTCGCGAATTTCATTGGGATAAACTGCCAATTATTCCTTTAGATTAATGAGACATTTGGAATTTCTGCATGAGAATGGAATTGAAATTTTCAAGATTTCAGTTAATTAGTAGTCATGAGTGACTAAACCATTCTTTTGTCCTTGCACATTAGAAGGATTGACGTTGGAATTTCCACATTCAAAAAGGATCACAATATTTGACCTTACATACAAAAACATTTAACACTGGTGCATTGGATCCAATAGCATTCCGTTAGATAGGAACTGATAACTCTCGCATAGAGTATTAGAACGGAAATATCCGTTAGATAATGAACTATTGGTTATAAGTCATCTCTTGCGATGAATCAACAATTCGAAGTGTTTTTCTTACGTATTCTTGATAAACCAGCATTTATATATAGATGTAGAGGAATAGTTAGAGAAATGAGAAATCGATGTGGAGATGCATCATACGAAGGGTTTTCTATGAGATACAAACAATTGCTGATTAATGAGTAGAAATGAATGAAAGAAATGACTACCTCTTGTATAGTTATAAGTGCAATTTTAAAATTTTATAAAAATTTCTCTTTTTTCTAAAAATTTTAAAAGGTCGGTTTTTAAAAAAAATATGTAATTTTTTTGAAAATAATCAATCCATCTGTTCAATTATTCGGTTTAGTTTTCTGGAAGGAGTTCAATTCTCATTAGAGCAATCAGGCACGCAATTTACCTGTGTCGTCAAAAACAAAACATTAACATTTTTTCATCTTGATATACACGGAACGACATCGTTCGTAAAGGACACGGAACGACATCGTTCTTGCGCATAGTTTTTGCCTTCAAATGCACGTTGAATGAGATGGTAATGGTCTATTTTCCACTGACAAACGCCTCAAAACCAAAATCGCACTCCCCTTTGAAGTTTGATCACCAAAAGCTCTCAAATTTCGCAACACAAGACCTCATTCATCATCCATGGAAGAATCACACGAAGGAATTCCAAAACAACAACGAAACGAAGAAGAGCCACTGAAACAAGAACCTAAAGCAGATCCTCCACCACAGTCACCGCCGCAAGCGAATAGCAATAAAGGGTGGGGAGGCTGGGGAATCTCCGCTTTCTCTGTACTCACAGATCTCCAAAAAGCCGCCACGGCCGCCGCTGAAGAGATCTCCCGCAATGTACGCTATTTTCCTCCCCTTTTTCTCTATCTTTAATCGATTTATGTTAGGTTTTGATTTGCCAAAATTAGGGGATTCGGTACGGTCATTTCCATTTCGGTTGAGTGTCAGATCTAGCTTGTAGGTAGCTTGCATCTGTAGTTGAGTTGGAAGATCGTCGGTAGATAAAGCACACGTGCTATAGATATATACACTGATTAGTGGAGTATAGTCATTCGTTAATGCAAAACTAATTAGAGAAACATTTGTTAAACTTGAATTTTTTGGGGCTTGTTTCCCGAAAATGTAGTTTCTCCGTAAGTCTCCAGTTTTGTATTTTGTTATGCCTTTTTGAGGCTAATTGAATTTGGAATTGTTAGAAAAGTAAAGTTTCCTTCTCAATAGATTCGTTTGTTCAGTATTTAGTAATTTCACCCGAAAAACCTTAATTGCTTATCTATCGCTATTGTGGGGTTGAGTTCTTATGTTAAGTCTTAGATTGCAACTCAACTGACATGATTCGAACGTGAAAATTTGAGCCACTGTGAAATTTGAACTCCGCTACTGACTATGGGACGGCAGGATGAAAATTTTCTATGTAGTTTCTATCTTGTAAAGGCTTGATGGTAGATGGTTTGAGTTTTGTTTGAGTGGTTGTTCGTGGATTCAGGCTGCTGTGGCTGCAGAGAAGGCAGCAAAGAGCATTGCTGACATGCAAATCAGTGCTGAGGACTCAGAATCTTCTAAGGAGGAGAAAGAGGCTGGAGATAATGAGGAGGGAGAGGCAGGAGAATCTGCAGCTGAAAAGGAAACTGATGATGAGGATGACAATGCCCGAAAGTCTGTTTTGGATAAATTGGAGAAAGCTAGTGAAGATTCCATCCTTGGCCAGGCAAGTCTTGTTTGTATCAATATGTGCAATTGTAGTATCGTCCCTCTTTCTCCATTATGATTATTTCCCTGCATCCTCATACTAATTTTTGAGATGCGTGTATCTTAAGCTTTTAGTTTCCCTTAATTTACTCCCTTTCTAGTCTTTTAATTTTTCTTTCCTCTTTTTACCCGGTCCTGAATCTTATTTGTTTGTTACGTCTGTAATCAATGAGTGCTTGCAAATCCTACCTCTAGAACTTATCTGTAGTTCTTTTTTCAGCTCCACAAAAAAATAAAGAAAAAGATCGACCTCTCAGGGTTAGCATATTCTTGATATATTCATACTGCTTTTTCTTTTTTTATTGGAAGATTTTTTAAATGCATGTATTCATCTAGAAAATGAGTGTAAATGAATGTAAGGTTGCGTACATCCGGTCTATCCCCGATCCCGCCCATTGCGAGAGTTGTTTACTTTTTTTGTACTCATTCAGAAAAGCTGGCATTTACCTTTCTTTTTTCTATTCTCATAAATTTGAGGATGCTTCTATTTTAATCATTTCAGCGTTTGAAAGTTCTTGATGATTCCGTGGAGAACTTCGCTTCAGGAGCATGGCAGGCACTAGGAAATGCTTGGAAAGGGGGGACCAATTTGGTTCAGAAGTATGTAACCATGCAGTTCAATGCATTTTATTTTCTAGAGCTTATTGCGAATTTTTCTTAGTTGAAATAAAATCAGTTCACTGAAAAGTTCTTTTCTTTATGTTCTCTGTTTTAATACATACATAGCAAGTTGAAGCTGATTAATATATGGCTAGAAAAAGAGGGATTAACAAAATAAAGGCACTAATACAAAGATGCACATTGAAGACCTTATTGAACTGATTAAAAGTTTACTTCCATTCTCCTCATCGTTTAGATCTCTTTGAGGTCGTCAGTTGCTAATTCGTAAAATACAAACTCATTTATGATGAATGAAATTTCAGATGCAAATATATGTAAATGGAAATGTAAATGTAAAGGCTGAATTGATACTGTGTCGTTGCTTCTGAAAAAGGAACTCTGAGCCTTTATTTTATCCTCTATCATGGCATGCACCACCCAAGAAATGCTCATTAGCAGAAGAGCTATCTCCCTTTGTTTGTCAAACCACACAATTTAGCATCAGATGATAGTGATACGCCATTGCCTCTTTTCTTTCGATAAACCATAAGAAGTGTCTATTTGCAAAGTGATTACCTTGTCTACTAATATTTTTGATGGTTAAGATCCTTTTCCAAGTGATCTTGAAGTGAAAATAAGCAACTTTGGTGGGGACTACTGGTTAGAATTTAGAACGTATTATTATTCATTTTGAGTTAGTTAGTTCCTTTGCTGCAACTTTTTACACAGACATTGTGTCCTTGTGCTTCCATGTGATACAGATGTTTCTATCAGCATTGTCCAGTAGCTAAAATTTGTATTCAAGAAGTAAGTATTAAAGAAAAGATGAAATTAGTACTTAGACTCATACTTCTCGCCCGATAATGATATTTTAGTCTGCTTAAGACAGGCAGCACTTGAATTTGTGTATTTAATTTTCTTGAAAAAGAACTTGGATATGATTTCTCCTTTCCTTGTAAGATGAAAGCAATTCTTTTTGCCGAAATGAGACTTAATATTTTTGGCCCTTTTGGAAGGGGTTGAATTCCGAGAAGGTTGAAAATGTGATGATAATCTTACACTAAGGCTGGAATAACATAGGGCGACGATAATATTTCTTACCCTCTCCTTGCTTAAAGGTTCCACAGGAGTTCTTTTTGGGCACTAGAGTTATTTATCTTTTTCTGCCCCTTTCTTTCTAAGATATCCTGGGACTTTACCAGTGACTGCATCCTTTTTTCCATCCCAATTTGAGTGCTTTATAATTTTTTTTAACCCATGTTACTAGATGTGCTCTATTGTATTCCTATTGGAATCATAATGGATATAATGTATGGTTGACACACACAGCTTCAGCTATTTCTGGATGAAAGAGTGCTTAAGATTATAATACTACAATTAGATGCTTTAGCTTTTAGGTACATAACTTAATAAGGAACATAGAGAAATGTTTTAATGAGGAATTGACTGTAATTTTGAGAGTGGAATTATAACTCTACAATTAGATGCTTTAGCTTTTAGGGATATAACTTAATAAGGACATAGAGAAAGGTTTTAATGAGGGATTGACTGTAATTTTGAGAGTGGAATTCTTGTGGTGGAAGAAATTATGGTGGGCTCTACCGATTTTGGAGTTATTAGATTATATAACTAATTGTTGCTGTCAACAAATTTCTAATTAAACAAATTTTCTTTTGCTCTTTCTCTAGGCTTGAGCATTCTGCTGTGAACCTTGCAGAATCTATACAGCATGGTAACTTACCTGGAGCAGCACCATCCTTAATTGAGGTTGGCACATCCCTCATTAACTTTGTCTATGAATGTTGGTGTAGTTGCTTATTTATTGTCTTCTTGTTACAGACTGGAAAAGCTTTTACTTCAAAGGGAATGCAAGTGCTTGAATATGTAGGGAAAGAGACTATGGATCTATTGATCACTGAGACTGGTATTGAAGTTGAGAAGGTTTATAATGACCCAGAACATCACACTGATGAGGATCGATTACTTGAAGATGTGACATTTGATCGGTGTTTCTACATTTATGGTGGTCCAGAACAGTTGGAGGTCACTTCCGATCTTTGAATTTGATTTATTTATTTTTTTGCCTTGCTAGGTCGGTTGAAATTGTTGAAACTAATGCTTTCAGGAACTGGAGGCATTGTCTAGCCACTATGCCTTGTTATTTAACCGGAGAAAAGCGAAATTATCATCTGAACAGAAGTCCATATATGATGGGAAGCTTAAACTGGTCCAGCAAATTTTTATGTTGAGTAACAAGATTGATGGGAATGTCTTAGAGTCGGACAAGGGGAAGAAAATAGAGACTGGAAGTGAGGGAAATGGTAACGAGATGAAAAGTCTACACGATTCAAGTGTCAATAAGGCTGCTGACATGGCTGTAGGGTAAGTTATCTAACACGAAATAATTATCTGTACTTCAGCCTTAAAGTTTAAATAACATGTTGAGCTACATTTGGTATAGCCTGTGCTTTATGCGTAGATGTGCTATATGGCTCCTTTCTTGACATCCAGCTGCTGCTTTGCCATGTTCTTGGAACTTATCAAGCACATTCAAAATAGGTTATGGAGATTCAAGATCTATATGGCTAAACTGATTACATATTCTTATTATAGCTTTTCTTGCCTTCAAATTTTAGGGTTTTACATCTTAGTTCGTGCCTCCAATAAGAATGGTGTTGTGGATTGAGTTCTATAGTAATTTTAAATATTATTACCAGCTAGCTGACATTAAGGAAGTTCATGTGTCTTTTTGATAACGCTTAATCGTTTGGCATGTGGAACCATAAATACTACTTATCTCCTGTACTAACCCCTTTGAGACTGCTGCTACATCTGATGCTTTCTGGACATGATGCAGGTTCACAAGTACCTTGGCAGAACTGAAGGCTAATGATATAATTCAAAGGACTGCGGGCAGACTAGAGTCTCTTCATTCGGAGGGGGTTCATGTATGGATAGACTTTGGAATATATAGGGTTTTTGAGCCAATTACTTATTGACATAACTTCTATCTTGTATGGTAAATTAAACTTGTTATAATTTTCATTGACTTTGCAGAGAGTCTCAGAAATGTGTTGTTTTGCGGTGTCTCAACTGCTAATGGTTGGTAAATCTATCATATCCTTTGCAAACGGAATTGAGGAAGAAGATGCTGATATGGATATGATGAATATTGACTGGCCTGCGGATTCTGTTGAAAAAGCAAGGATAATCCGAACAAAGGCACAAATGATGACCGGTTATGTTGAAGAAGTTTCTAGCAGTTTTATCACTGGTTGGTTTTCCTGCATTCCTTTTGCATTATTATCTTGCCACTTATTGATACTACTCTGAGCCTGAGGAGTAGCTGAAATGATTGCTAGTGACTGCTTATCCAGATTCCATGTTTTTTTTCCTGCCATTTTGACCATAAAATATTTTATTTGCTGAAATTTTATCTTTATTCATTTTTTAGGTGTCTTCCACTTGATATTAGCAATATAATGTTCTAGAGAGGTAGTGGTGTATTTTGATAGCTCTAGCTCTGAGATTAAGACCTTGACAATTGGAAATGATAACCGTCTAAAATATCGTATGTTATGTTTTAAGAAAAAGAATCATTTGTTGATGAGATTGGTTTGTGAAACCTTGATTGTCTTTATCATGATATTCCATGGCGTGTTGGAATGCACCAAGACTGCTCTGTCATTAACAAGAAAGCTCATGTCAAGTTACTTATAGCATATTCTGATGTGGCAGTGCCACTGTCATGGTCGTAGAACTATTATCAGTCGTAGTCTGTCTAATAATTGGAACCGGTTGGTTAAGTTGTCCAGTAACTATTTCCCTTAGTGCCTCCGTTGCTCCATGCCACATGTGTAATTATATGTTTGTAGAGTTACCTTGCCCCAAGTCTTTCTGTATGTGCATCTTAAGAGTCATAAAATGATAAAAGCAACGGTGATCCTTGTTCCTTAGTGATCAATAATACCAGTTCTGGCTCTAGTAAGGCTCGAGGGTTATTGGGATTACTTGCAGTGACCTGAGATACATGTGAATCAAACTATTTATTGTCACGTCAATACTCTCCTGATACAAAGTAAACTCATTAAGAGTTTGTAAAGACAACACCAATAGCTTTTAATTCACGTACTTCCATATTTCGTTTTAAACCCTCGTTGAATGATCAAAGAAAATATGGCGTTTCTCTTTTCTTTTCTGTTTTTCCTCTCCTTTATCGTTTCCAATTTTTAGGATGACGATATTTCTACTGTTATATATATACAAGTAATGGGAATTGAAGGCTCATTTTTTTTTTTAATTCCTAATGCTCAGGGATATCTGACGTGGCTGAAGCTTATCTTGCGGCCATTAAGGCTACAAGTGTTGATTCTCAAGAAGTTGTTCCGCAGAAATCTATCCAAGAAAAAGCCAATGTCTACTCAGAAAATCTCACAGCTGATAAAAATATAGCAGTGGCGAAAATCCAAGACGGGCTCCAATACCTGTCTTACGTGGTCCTTTCAACTTCAATGCCTACTGCTTGAGAAATTAGATTCTAGTTTATCATAGTTATTCAGGTAGCTAGTTAGTTGTATTTTTGTAAATAGTTGTAACTGTGATACATACAGCATAAGGTGCATTGCATTATCTCATTGGGTTGAACTCCTTTAGACTAAATTTGAGATCACGCGTTTCTTCCCGATCTTAAGGGCCGTAATCTGAGATGTGAATCTCAAATTCTGGATCGTCCATTTCCGTTGTTTGAAATGGTAACTATGGTAACAAATTTTATGTTTTTGTCACTGATTTGTATGTCTCAGATGCAGTCAGTTACTGATGTTTGAAGTTGAATGTGAAGAAATTCATTCCCAGTTTTAATTTTGGAGCAATATATATGGGCAAGCAAGCTTGCTGCATTTGTAATTCTTCCATTTTTAGTACTCGGAATATCAATGGGTTCACAAAGATCGTCGCAAGCAGTGCAATGTAGATGGTGGCGGATAAAACAGGTGATAAAGGAATGGGATGAGAATAGAGAATACAGTCCTTGCAGGCGGACTTGCGCTGAAAGACCGACTTACATGGAAGTCTGTACTGAACTTCGGTCAAGGTATTAATGGTGAGATTGCTGATCGGAGATTCAGACCAAGATTTCATGGAGATTCAGACCAAGATTTCATGGATGCACTTGCAAAGGACAAACTTGCATCGATCTTCTGCTTCCTCCCGTTATTTAGGTTAATTTCTTGGCAATCTTAACTTATTTTATGGTCTCTTTATATAGCTTAAGAAGTCTGAAATGATAAAAATTATCGTGGACATTTATCACTTGTCACTCTAAGTAATAAGACTTCGAGTGATTATTACTCCTCGGTCTCAATTTTATCTGTCATCCTTTAAAAATTCAACTTCTTAAAGAGACATGATTTAATATAATTCAACTATACAAATTAATCATGTTATTCCAAATTTATGCTTACATATGACGGTATTTTTTGTTTCCTTAAAACAATGGAAGGGTAATTTTAGAATACGACAACAAAATTATTAATTGGGTTTAGCGCATATAGGTCACTAAAAGATACCTCCGTTTGCAATTAGGTCATTGAAAGAAAAAAATTTCAAATTGAGTCACTAAATGTTCTGAATTTCAACAATTAGGTCACTCCAGTCAAATTCCGATCAATTTCATGTCGGAAATTGCTGACATGTCATAAATTCGTCTGAATATAAAATAAAATTGCCATGTGGAATATTAAAAAATAAAAAAAATGATGTGGCTTTTTAAAAAATTAAAACGAAAGTGAAATGTGGCATTTATCAACAAAAAAAATAAAATAAAAATAATGAAAATTAACCAATTCTTGCAAGCCCAAGTAATTGGGTTTGAATTTCGACTACATAGATTGAAAAAGAAGAAATGGTCACTGGAAATTGAGAAATCCACAAGCAAAGCTCCATGAAAGTTCGTTGTCCGTTCACTACACCAAACCAAACCAATTGCTGCATCATGGGCCAGTCACTTCCTCTCCTCCACCACCAGCAGTGGTGGCGCCATAACCTCCGACTCAGAACCTTTGTTTGGTTCGAGCTCTCTGATGCTGTCGGCGACCTCGGCACCTTCATTCCCTCAGCACCTATCCACCACTTCAATCTTCACTTCCCTCTACAACATCGCCATCGGAATCCTCTTCGGTGTCCCCATGCCTATCCAACCCATGAAATCAATTGCCGCCGTTGCTATCTCCGAGTCTCCTCATCGCACTCCTTCTCAGACATTCAGATCTAACAAGTTTGATTTTTTCTTCTTCTTTTTTCTTTAAATTTTCTCCCCTTTTCATCTTTTAATTCATTTTGTTTATTCTTATATCCAGGTGTTATTTTTAATTTTAATTTTATATTCCATGATGGCACTTAAATGACAGGTCAACAATTTCCGGCGAGTAACTGACCGGAATTGGATCAGTGTGGTCTAATTGTTTAAATTTAGAACATTGAATGACCTAATTTGAAATTTTTTCCTTTCAGTGATCTAATTACAAACGGGGTATCTTTCAGTGACCTATATACACTAAACCCATTATTAATTAATGAAGAAAAATGATTTTAGTTTTGGGATTGCTCAAAATAAAAGAATGAACAACCAAAATGGAACACGGAGTAGTATTTATTGCACCATTAATTTATAAATATTATTTTTAATCACTTTATATTAATTGTTTGTATATTTTCAGCCTAAAATAATGGTTGAAGTGAGCCCAGCCCAGCCCACTTGCAGCATCTACTTGAGTTGTGTCAAAGCCTAAGCCCATTTCCCAGGCCTTTAATGCAGATGCCATGGCTTCATCGCCATCGCCACCCCCACCATCTCCATTTGTCATTTTCACCAGCTCATTCGTATCACCATCACCAGTCTTCCACTTGCAAGTCGAATGAATTTTCTTCAGCAGCCGTCCACTTGTCACTTGTGGCCAAACTAGGACCTGATGACTTTCATTTTATCCACTCGAAGCCACCGGCTGCTTCTCATCTTCTTTAAATAGACAAGTTTGGAGACCGACAAGACACACATAGCAGAAGAAACACATAATTGGTAGCACAGATCATATCGTGACAGAGAGAGAGAGAGAGAGAGAAGTGGGCCAGAGGAGGTTTCGGGTAATTCTCTTGCTAGGTAATGATGTAACCATTCTATTGTGTTTAATGTATTTGGCTCGATTAATTATTAACGTTGATTGCTATGCTTTATTGAGTATTGAATCTCGATACTTAGCTATCATTTAGATTTGATTATTCCGATGTAAATTGTAGTAGATGTCCATACTCAATTTGGGACTAGCTTCTTCCGATTTAATATTTTACCTAGACGTAGATGTCACATGCTAGGGTTTTTGTGATCGCTACACAAGTTACCATTGATCTTAATGCGTTATTGTTTGTCTTAACCAGTCTAGATGCCCATGGTTGGTTGCAATTCAAGGATAGACGTAGTGAGTTAGATGCTCATGACTATTACATTAATTAGGAAACTTGATCTTTGACATGCATGAATGAATTGGTAATTGTCGGTTAAATGACCTAAATACAATAGAGTTGGTGAAATCGGAACCCTAGTACTTTCGTCAATTTGAATTTTTGTATAAATCTTGATTTGTTCGTTGCAATATATTTAGTATAATTTCTTAATCTTATTCTTTTAAATTCGGAATTTTCAACCCATGAACTATCTTGTCTTCCATATTTGGTAATATTTATTAGCGAATGTCGAGATAAATTAGACTAATATTCAGTTCCTGGGTGTCGGGGCTTTGCTATAGAAAAATTACAGCAGAGTCCACTCTATAATCATTTCAAGGGTGCAAATTTTTTTTAAAAAATAAATTTAAAAATTATATTTGTATTTTGATCGATTTTACGAATTCAATGGTATATTTTTTGTTTCAAACAAAAATCAAATTCAATATGAAAAATGCATGACAACTATGAACCGTTAGATATAGATCAAAAAATATTACATACATTTTTCATATTGAATTTGATTTTTGTTTCAAACAAAATATATATTGATGGATTCGTAAAACCAATCAAAATACAAATATAATTTTTCAAAATTTTTAAAAACATTTTAAGCCCTATTAGTTCTTGAGGGTAAGACACTCGTATTTACCATATCTTTCTATTACTAATTCTTATGCTTACAAGTATAAATTAATTTTGGAATCGTTATATTTTTAGTGGTCTTAAACCAAAGCATGTGAACAAGTAAGAGGTAAGGAAATGTAAACGAAAGAAACAAGGATTTATAAAGGTTCCGAGCTTTTAAAGGTCTCCTACGTCCTCTTCCTAAATTTTCAGGTTAAATATTTAAGATTTATAACAAACAAATGAATTGGCCGGTTCATTGGAAGTAGTATTTGTGAAGTTGAAGATCTTAGATGGTTGGAGAGCCGTCATGACTTGACAGTAGGGGTGGCTCGAGACCCGGCCCGAGCTCACAGGCCAAACCCAGCCCAAGCCTGAAAAATTGCCAGGCCTGGGTAGCCGAAGAAGACTTATTTAGCAGGCCTGGACTTGAGTTTTTCAATGAGGCTCAACCCAAAGCTCGAAATAGGCCCAGCCCGAAACCTTAAGCCGGTGGCCCAATACCTATTACTTAGAAGTTAGAATACATATTTACATGCATCTTTATTTTTTTTTATAATTTAAAATATTAGATATTAGAGTAGAGTAGAGTACTAGAGGTTTACCATGCAGAAATAACAATCTACAAACCAACCATTTCTAGATAATCTATATAGCCATGGGAGACGTCGATCCAGCCTTCATTCAAGACCCTGAATTCAGGCCAAAACTTGAAGTCATCAATGAAGCTGAAGGAATCCCAGTAATCAATCTATCCGATGACTCCAAACAACTTGTGTTAGAGATTGGGGATGCTTGCAAGAAATGGGGTTTCTTTCAAGTTATCAATCATGGTGTGCCACTGGAATTACGTCACAGAATGGAGAAGTTGTCCAAAGAATTCTTCCACCAGCCTTTGGAAGAGAAGAGGAAGGTAAAGCGAGACGATGTTTGTCCGTTGGGCTACCATGACAGTGAGCACACTATAAATGTTAGGGATTGGAAGGAGCTCTTTGATTTCTTAGTAGATGATCAAACTGTGGTTCCAGTCTCCTCTGAACCAGATGATCATGAGGTGAGGACCTTGATTAATCAGTGGCCAGAATCCCCTCCTGGTTTCAGGTAACTCTTGATCCCTATTGGGTTTTGTCTCAAAATGTTCATAATCATTAATGTCAAAGCTTATCCCAATACATTTTAAAGTACATAAGAGAGAAATTAGTTGGAATCTACAAAGAAAAAAAAAAAAAGAATACAGTCTAATGCTGTGTTTGTGTCTGAACTTCTTGAATTGATGATTGAGATGAGTAGGGAGGCGTGCAAAGAGTATGCTAGAGAAGTGGAGAAATTAGGACACAAGGTGATGGAGCTCATATGTTTGAGCTTGGGGTTGCCCGCGGACCGGTGTCGTGGCTACTTCACAGACCAAACCAGTATTTATAGGCTGAATTACTATCCTCCATGCCCTGTTCCAAACCTAGGTTTTGGTGTTCAACCACACAAGGATGCCAGTTTCTTCACTGTTCTCACTCCAGATTATACGGTGGAAGGCCTAGAAGTTAAGCGCAAAACCGACGAGCAATGGGTTCGAGTCCAACCAATCCCAGATGCTTTCATCATCAATCTTGGTGATATTTTTCAGGTAATTAATGTAACTAGTTAGTTGTTCTTTGAACTTAATTTGTGGAGCCAAATCAATTTTCATCTGCTGAGTTTCTTTGGTATGAATTAAATTATTATGTCCAATTTGGATTGCAGGTTTTGAGCAATGATGCATATGAGAGTATAATGCATAGGGTGGTGTTGAACCCTGTGAAGGAAAGACTTTCAATGCTACTCTTCTTCTTCCCTTCCCACTATGTCTCAGTGAAGCCATTTGATGAGCTAGTCAATGAGCTAAATCCTGCCAAGTATAAGGCCCACAATTGGGGAAAGTTTTTTGCTGCCAGAAACCTCAGTAACTTCAAGAAGCTCCCCAGGGAAAATCTCGTAATCCAGCATTACAAAGTATCACAGTAAACTGTTGATGTATGTACTATGAAAGGCGGCCTCTTCTAGTTTGCATGCATGTCTGTAGTATGTATTGTTGGTTTGTTTTAATTGTATTACTTGCTTTATTATATTTGGGTGGCTGTAATGCTTTGTCCGGTTCTTGTTCCTAAGCTGTAATGCCTTATGTTATAAGCTCTGTAACTTTGTTCTATGGTGTAATAAACGAGCTACCTTTCAGTTCTTTACTTGCAAAGCTGAAGTGCAAGTGTGATCTGTTGCTTGCACAAGAAGTAACAGACCTCCATATTGCGATATAAACCCAGTGTGTAATGTACGTATTTCCTTGTCTAAACTTGACTATCCTTGTAAGACATTGTACGCTTATTCCAGTCTAAGTCTAAGCCCCAACCTGTAATAGAGCTTGCAAAACAAAACTTCATGGGCTCGTGACTTTAAAATGTATCTTATTAAGTCAAGGGAATTCATCGACTTATAAAATGTCCATTAAATCTTTGTTTTAGCGATGTTGGACTTTCTTCAAAAAAAAATTTCCCTCACTTATGGGTCCGGTCAAGCCCACCAAGTGGAACCGTGAGTCACATAGGTACAATCTACGTACAAGTTAAACAACGTCACTCTGATAGTATATTAAGAAATACTAATGGATTCTCTTACCCAAAGTTGACTATCATTGAACAAACTATTTTCCATGGGAGAGGTTGATCGAGCCTTCATTCAAGACTCTGAATTTAGGCCAAAACTCCAATACATCGAAGGTGAAAAGATCAAGTCTTTGTTAAACTTCAACCATACAAGTTAATTCAAATCCTTATATAGCCAATCAAAAGTTAAGCCCCAGATCTGATACTATGGATCCGGGGGCTTTCAAATTCATAGATAATTTGAGAGTCTCAAATTCTCAAATCCTCACCATTCAACTAATCTAACGATAAATACACAGTCACGTGTCCCCTCCAACTTTCCGTTATTTTCCAGTTACGATTTTAAAATTTTAAAACAACATTTGTTCTCTCCTAAGAAATAACAGTCCCTTCTCTCATCTCCATTTCTCAAGCTTCTCAAGTTCATGGTCAAGGGTTTCAATCCAAAGCTATTTTCCTCTGATATGAGATTGCTCTCTCTTCTGGGTGTGGCTTGCAGTCCATGTTATTGGTTCTCTTTCAGTTTTATTTCTCCTTCTTGCGTATCGGTGTGGCTGTTTTAGTGCTGGGTAAGGCTGGGTGTTCTTTTCTTATTTTCTTCTTTGTTGTTGTAAAGCTTGGTTTGGGTGGTTGGTCTTTCTTTTTCCCCCTTCCTACCGTATATGGCTGTGAATGCACACAAAGTGTTTGATAAAAGTCTCCACCAATTTGCATTGGCACAAACTATTTTAAAGTCTGTAGAGATATATGTTAATCTGAAAACCAGTCCAAACAATGTCATTCAAAAATCCCAACACTCAAACGAAATGTCAAGAAACTGCACAAATTTCAAATTTTGGTAATCTAAGCTATTTCTAGATAAAGATTGGGTTGAAACTTCAGGAGGGAGAATGCCTCACCTGTTTGAAATGTCCTGTTTGAGAAACCCTTAATATCATATTTGTCTAGAATTTTAGGAGGGAGAATTACCCCTTAATTTTCGTGAAAATACTTTGCGAGGGAAACACTATATTTGGAGAGGCTAGGTGACTAATGTACAACCTTTGGATTAATTGAATGGCTGGGATTTGAGACTCTCAAATTCTTTGCGAATTTGAGAGCCCCAAATCCCCATCAGAGAGCTACGTCAAATGTGCGGTTTGCTACAGTAGCACTACAAATGTACGAGCTACTGTAGCAAACGGTAAGTGTATTTGAGAGTTTTTTAATTGGTGTGGGTCCCGCACCAATTAAAATTTTAACTCTTTTATATTTTTAATTTTTTTTTTGTATTTTCTATTAGCACACTCAATTAATATCTTTTCTTTTCATATGCATTTTTTTAAAATAATGATTTCAAATTTTCAACCAATTACATATTATATTTATTAAATCATTATTAATATTAAATAATTTGAGAAATAAATTTATTAAATCATTATTAATATCACAAATCAACTGGTAGCCACACAACTCAACCAATATATGAGTAGCTACACAACTCAACTACTAGATTCGTATGCGCGTAATTTAACTACTACATTTTACATAGCCACATAATTATTTATCCATAAAATTAAATGTCAAATATATAATAAATTAATTATTATAATAAATTGTTAATATATATTTAGTTTTATTAGTATATTAATATCAATTGATTTATTATTATGTGAATTGATCTAAATGTAAAAGGAATTGAGCTTAAATAATAAAAATTGATTGTATAAATGAATATTTAAATGATTTAGGGTTTGATTTAGAGTATATGATGCATGGTGGTACTGTTAAAAAAAACTGTAAATCTATGAAAAGTGTACTTTTACCGAAAATATTCAACTAGTCCCCCATGAGTTATCACGGTCGGGTTGGCCCTTCCACTTAATGAACACCTCATAATGGCCTGTGAGCAATCTCCTGAGCCCTTCCACTTAATGAGCACCTCGTACTGACATGTGAGCAATCTCCTGATATGGAGGATAGACTCAGGTTCATATAACAACAACTCAAAATCAGCATTCAATAGAATAGGAAATTTGTAATGAGAGGGGGTATTATGGGGTTCGGGGGGCAGCCCGAAATTTTTTTTTGGACTATTTATATATCGCTTGCTACCAGTTTGAATAGAAATGGGGTGGCAAGGTTATCAAACAAGCAAGACAACCATAAGTCTAGCAATCATATTTTTGATCCATTGTGTATGATATTAGATATATCTAGCTAAATATTTTCAAAAATCCAGAGGGGGCTAGTAATATGGAACACATTGTGTATGGCAACCTCACGGGGCAAGGCCAGGTGATAGGCGGCAACCTCTCCAATTCTGTGGGAAAATTACCATTCTGATGGAGGCCAATTTTTTTATCAAAAAGTACGTAAAAACTGAAAATTACCAGTTCAGTGTTTATTTACCGTTTCTGTTGGAGATGTCCTAAGAGATACCCTACCCCTTAGTCACAACTCTTAGCTCCTTACACGTTAGTCACATATTAACTTAAATTAATAAGCTAAATTAGGACCAATCAATCAGTCAAATTATAAACCAATTTGAGACTAAGTGGCTGACGTGTAAGTTAATAAGCCCTTAAATTCATGACCTAGACAACCGAACCAATTAGACCAGGAAGGCGGGGAGTTGTTTTGTTGACATTCAAAACATACACTTTTGACTTTTTTTTTAACCGAGGAACCAAAAGATTAGTATGTTTTTTGGGTCATTGGAATAGTTGGTACTACACTGACAACAGGTAAGATTGGGTCTAAAATCCATACAGATAGGGGTCCCAAAAGTGGAACAAACTCACAGAATCAAGATTCTACAAAGAAATACCCCAACTGGTTTATTCGAACTTCTGACCTCGGACATCGTACTATCTAAATTTGGAGAGATAAACAATTAGGTCATTGACAAGAGGTTCACTTTGACATGTAAGTTAAAGTCACTCCATTTACATTAAGAAAGCATCAAGTAGATGGGGTGGCTGGGACCTGCTGTAAATTTTTTACAGCAGGTCCCGCTGTAATGAATCTAAAGGGACTAAAAATTTTTTTTTTTTTTTTTTTAAAAATTATGGATGTGTTTTGATCAGGTTTACGAGTGCAATGATATATTTTTTGTCTCATACAAAAATCAAATTGAACATGAAAAAGAGATGAAAATTGTGAACCGTTGAATATAAACCCGTAACATTATATGTCTATCTTGTGATGAATTTGATTTTTGTTTCGGATGAAAATTATACCGTTAAATTCGTAAACACGATCAAAATACATTCATAATTTTATTTTATTTTTAAAAAAATTTTAAATACTTCTTATTTATTAAAGTGGGGTCTGCTGTAAAAAAAATTACAGCAGACCCCCGGCATCCAAGTAGATGCCCTCACTAGACAGAAGAAAACATTAAAAAACAAACAAAATTCCTGCAAACGAAAATGACATTCAACAACCATCCCAATAATATAAACCCACCACCACCAGATATCGCAATCTAGAAACCATTTCTAGGTGATCTATATTGCCATGGGAGACGTCGATCCGGCCTTCATTCAAGACCCTGAATTCAGGCCAAAACTTGAATTCATCAATGAAGCCGAAGGAATCCCAGTAATCAATCTATCCGATGACTCCAAACAAATAGTGTTAGAGATTGGGGAAGCTTCCAAGAACTGGGGTTTCTTTCAAGTCATCAATCATGGGGTGCCACTGGAATTACGTCAGAGAATCGAGAAGGTGTCCAAAGAATTCTTCCACCAGCCTTTGGAAGAGAAGAGAAAGGTAAAGCGAAACGATTCTAGTCCTGTGGGTTACCATGAGAGTGAGCACACTAAAAATGTTAGGGACTGGAAGGAGATCTTTGATTTCTTTGTTGATGATCAAACTCTGGTTCCAGCCTCTTCTGAACCAGATGATCAAGAGGTAATTACCTTGATTAATCAGTGGCCAGAATCCCCTCCTGGTTTCAGGTAACTCTTGATCCCTCTTGGGTTTTGTTTCAAAAAGTTAATAGGCATTGTCAAAGCTTATTCCAATACATTTTATCGTACACTACATGAACCCAATAGAGAGAAATTAGTTGGAATCTGCAGAAAAAAATACAGTCTAATGCTATGTTTGTGTATGAATTTCTTGAATTGATGATTGAGATGAGTAGGGAGGTGTGCAAAGAGTATGCTAGAGAAGTGGAGGAATTAGGACACAAGGTGATGGAGCTCATATGTTTGAGCTTGGGGTTGCCTGCGGACCGGTGTCGTGGCTACTTCACAGACCAAACCAGTGTTTTTAGGCTGAATTACTTTCCTCCATGCCCTGTTCCACACCTAGCTCTTGGTGTTGGTCCACACAAGGATGCCAGTGTCTTCACTGTCCTCACTCCAGATGATAGTGTGGGAGGCCTAGAGGTTAAGCGCAAATCCGATGGGGAATGGGTTCGAGTTCAACCAATCCCAGAAGCTTTCATCATCAATCTTGGTGATATTTTTCAGGTAATGTAACTAGTTGTCCTTTGAACTGTGTGGAGTCAGTCAATTTTCTTCTGCTGAGTTTACTCTGCTATGAACTAAGTTATGTCCAATGTGGAATGCTGCAGGTATGGAGCAATGATGCATATGAGAGTGTAATGCATAGGGTGGTGGTGAACTCTGTGAAGGAAAGGGTTTCAATGCCATTCTTCTTCTTCCCTTCCCACTATGTCTTAGTGAAGCCATTAGATGAGCTAGTCAATGAGCTAAACCCTGCCAAGTATAAGGGCCACAATTGGGGAAAATTTTTTGCATCCAGAAACCTCAGTAATTACAAGAAGCTCCCCAAGGAAAATCTCCTAATCCATCATTACAAAGTATCAGAGTAAACCCAGTTTGCATTCTGTGATTAAAAATTGCATAGCTAGCCTTGCTTTGGAGAAACTGATGTTTGCTACATAATATGACTGGTGTATACTATGTGTGTGTTGGGTTGATCGATGTCAAAGTGAGTTACGTTGTTCATGTTAAGGAACACTGAAGGACTCTCTTGCCAAATTTGATTATCATGGTAAGTTACTGTATGCTTTTCTCAGTCTAAGTCTAAGCCTAATCTATCATAGGCTTTCAGGGCCTTCCATAATTTTCAAGAATTCACCGCTTTAAAACATGTTTTACTAAATCAAAAAAACACATGGATTTATAATCTACATTCAAGTTAAACAACTTCACCTGTCAAAACCCACTAAGTGGAACCAACAATCATACAAGTACAATCCACATTCAAGCTAAAGAACCTTACTCCGATACTATTTTTAAGAAAAAATCAATGGATTCTCTCGCCCAAACTTAACAATCATTGTAAGATATTGTCCGATTTTCAAAGTTCACGTCCAACTCATTAGAGGGTTTTCAAAACACATGACTTTATAACCGTTAAAAAAAAAACTCATAAGATTATAAACTCTCCATTGAAACTTTATTTAAAGGATTTGAGATTTCTCTCAACAATTTCAGTATGGTGGTGCTGGGTTTCATTCTCTGACTACTAGGTTTAAAAAAATGAGAATCAGCTGGAAATTTGTTTGATGACATTGACACTCCTACTACTGCTGTAACATAAACCGTCTATGTTCAATGTACACAAAGCCTCACAAAACAATTGTACATGTTTGTATGTGTGTGGTGCATTTGTTTTAGAAGTCAAATTATCTGAATATTTAATTGTATTTGTGTGTGTGGTGGAGAAGTGTTTTCTCTGGAGGTTACTACTATTTCCATGGGAGAGGTTGATCCAGCTTTCATTCAAAACCCTGAATTCAGGCCAAAACTCGAATACATCGAAGCTGAAGAGATCCCAGTTATCGATCTATCCAATTTTAGCACCGTTGACACCAAAGAGCTTGTGTTAGAGATTGGAAATGCATCCAAAAACTGGGGGTTCTTTCAAGTTATTAATCATGGAGTCCCGTTGGAGCTGCGTCAAGGAATGGAAAAGGTAGGAAAAGAATTTTTCCATCTGGGTTTGGAAGAGAAGAGGAAGGTGAAGAGGAATGAGTTTAATTCAATGGGGTATCATGACAGTGAGCATACCAAAAATGTTAGGGACTGGAAGGAGGTCTTTGATTTCTTGCTGAAGGATCAAACAGTGATCCCAGCATCTCATGAGCCTGATGATCAGGAGCTGAGGACTTTGTTTAATCAGTGGCCTCATTACCCTACTAGTTTCAGGTAACTTTGATCTTTCAAATTGATTGGATTAGTTGAACTGAGGGGGTATTTCTTTGCACTCCAAGTGTTTGTTATTTTGTTTGTGAGGACTTTGTTTAATCAATGGCCTCATTACCCTACTTGTTTCAGGTAACTTTGATTCTTTCAAATTGATTAGATTAGTTGAACTGAGGGGGAATTTTTCTTTGCACTCCAAGTGTTTGATATTTTGTTTGTGAGGACTTTGTTTAATCAGTGGCCTCATTACCCTACTAGTTTCAGGTAGCTTTGATTCTTTCAAATTGATTAGATTAGTTGAAGTGAGGGGGAATTGCTTTGCACTCCAAGTGTTTGTTATTTTGTTTGTTAGAGACTGCATCATTAGTGTAACATTAAACAGTTTATAATCCTAGTTTCTTATATTTCTTCGCGTTATGATGATTGGCATGATCAGGGAGGTATGCCAAGAATATGCTAGAGAAGTGGAGAAATTAGGATTCAAGTTACTGGAACTCATCTCTTTGAGCTTGGGTTTACCTGCTGACCGGTGTCATCCATACTTCAAACACCAAACCAGTTTTATTAGGCTGAATTACTATCCTCCATGCCCTGCTCCCCACCTAGCTCTTGGCGTGGGAAGACACAAAGATGCTGGTGCCTTGACGGTCCTCGCTCAAGACGATGTTGGAGGACTAGAGGTTAAGCGAAAATCAGACGGAGAATGGGTTAGAGTTAAGCCAATCCCAGATGCTTTCAGCATCAATGTTGGTGATGTTGTTCAGGTACTAGGGTTGTTCTTTGAACATTTGGGGTCAATTAGTTTATCTTCTAATTAAGTTCTGGTGATTCAATGTGGATGCAGGTGTGGAGCAATGATGCTTATGAGAGTGTAGAACACAGGGCAGTGGTGAACTCTGTGAAGGAAAGGATTTCAATACCATTCGTCATGTTCCCTACACACACTGTTTCAGTGAAGCCATTGGATGAGCTAGTCAATCAGCAAAACCCTCCAAAGTACAAGGAGTACAACTGGGGAAAGTTTCTTGCCAATAGGAACCGCAGCGATTATAAGAAGCGCACAGTCGAAAATATCCAAATCGATCATTTTAAAGTCTCAGAGTAATCGGGAGATAAGACGGTATTCCGCTTGTCTTTGTTTAATGAATAACAATGGTGTTTTAATGGACTCCTAATCATGTCATCAACAAAGAATTGCACTTGTAATACAATATTTCCTTGTGGTTGGGATTCTGTGGTCTTTCCTCCGAAGAACCTGCGGAAATGGTTCAACGATGCAAGCCTAAGCAGTTCTACTGGAGAATTCCCTTCCCATTTCTGCAACTTGAAGAATAGTTATGCAGAAGTCCTTTTTATGTACTGCAGGATGAAATCATGAAACGCATTCTATAAGAGGAACTGACCCACCAGCAGCAATCATCTAGCTTACAGCTGCAATGCAACACAAGTATACATTCATATGCCAACTCTCCCCTCCCTCATACATGCTTTTACCATAATTCTTCAAAAAATGATATGTCGACACGTGACACGAGAGTACGACATGTGGCATCATATTATTGTAGTGACGAGCTGGGTTGATAAACCGAGTTGACAAATCGAGATGCTGAACACCTTCCCCATCCAGATGCCGATCAAGGTATAACCGATGTGCCAAGTCGAGCAACGGTAACCGAGAATTCTCCAGACACAAATTTTCTCATTCCATTAAAGCCTTTGTGGGTGGGTCTTATTTTTATGCAAATCATGATGGATCATAAGGGCATCCACATCAGATTACCTAAACATGGTTCTTTCCCTAAAATAGAGAACAAATATAGAGAACTAGTCAAAAACAAGTCTGCATCAGATTACCTAGTGGTTATCTAAATTAGGTAACTTGAACAGTGGTTCCCTAGATGTAGGGAACCACTGTTCAGTTATCTAAGAATAAAATAATATTTTTTTCCTTTAACTTTTATCTTTCATGCCCTGCGACACAGTTCTTCTCTCTCTCATATTCTTTGACGGTTCACTTCCTTTACGAGTTTTTGCTGATTTTCTTCTCTAACGTCGCCGACTAAAACTCTGGTGAAAATCGATTGTTGCCGATCAGGTATCGTTCTCCCCCCTATTCCCTCTTGTATCATAGAGTTCCATTTGTTCCCTGTCATGTGGAATCTTTGGAATTTTAGGTGATTGTTCATGAAGAAGGGAGTGATGTCGGAATTGATTTGCTTTTGGTTGGTGGGTATTCCTGGGTTTTGAGTTTTGGAATGGGTCTGACTTCATATGGGTATTTCATGATATGCTATGTGATATTTTTTTTGCCCTTTATGTGGTTTGATTTTGGTTTTCATGATATTGGTTTTTCGTGATCCTACTTGAACTCATCAATAAAAGGAAATCCCTTTAATTCTCATTGGATTATCATTTGTTTCAATTTTCATCATCAATTCCTCACTCAAACAGAGCGAGCATCAATGTTTCGGATACCCAATTGGATTTTCTTTCTAATTTTGGTCGAAATTTTGCTGCTTTTGGTTGAGAAACCTTGGAATTTTATGCGGTTTTTGATAGATGCAGATGGGTCTTTGAGCAATCACGGGTCTTTCTGATATGTAATTCTCAATTTTCGATCCTTTTTTTGTCACGATCTTTAACGATGCTACCATTTGTTGAGCATGCGATTTTGATCGTCTTTTGCTTGAAGCCTAGAATGCTCCAGATTGATAGGAAATATCTTGTTGTATTGAGTTTGATTTGTTTGACAGGAATGAATTCAAATAGCAGTGGCAATTGTTTTTTTGATACTATTCTTGATGAGATGTCATTGGGAGGTTCACAATTGGAGCACACGACTGAAGAACAAACACCCATCCAACACACCACTGAAGAACAAACACCCATACAGGTCGAGCAAAGTGGGAAGCCAAAAAAAAATCCACGGCTTGGGAACTTTTCCACCCAAGAAGATCTAGCTCTAGTCTCAGCATGGCTAAACACATCCTTGGATGCAATTCAAGGGACGGACCAAAAAGGGACGACATTCTGGAAAAGAGTTTCCTCAACATACCATAGTGCCATAGGTTCATCTTTTCCATACCGCACTGATCGCTCCTTAATCAATCGATGGTCAAATGTTCAAAGTTGTGTGAATAAGTTCATGGGATTCCTAGCTCAAATTGAGACATCTCGTCCTTCCGGTGTAAACGAACAAGATAAAGTTAAGTTTTGAAGTTATTTTCATTCATTATATGTCATATAATAATTGATAAACTAACTTTTGTTTTCTTTACAGCAGATTGAGATGGCAAAAGTCATGTATCGTGACATTCAGAAGACAACTTTTCAGTTTGAGCATTGCTGGAACATACTACGACACCAGCCCAAATGGCTTTCACACATTGATGGGGGGAGTACCAAGCGACGTTCTAGTTTGACAAATTCTCCAAATACACCGGAGTCGATAAACTTAAGTGATGAAATGCCTCCCTATCATCCCACTATTGATTTGGAAAGACCTATTGGACAAAAGGCTGAGAAAGAGAAGCTTCGCAAAGGAAAAAACAAAGACAAAGATGTGGGTTATCTTGGTGATGTTATCTCTGATTTGAAAACTGGAAAATTAAAGATGCATGAACAAAAAATGAAGATGCATGAAGAGAAAATGATTATGGCAAAGATAGAGATAGAGAAGCAAGATGAACATGAGAGCAAGAGGATTAAGTTAAAAGAGATGAAAGAAGAAAGAGAGCACAAGAGGATGAAGCTCCAAGAGAGGCAAGAAGAGATGAACATAATGATGATGGATTTGAGTAGCTTGAGTGAAGATCAAGCTGAGTACATAAAAATTTTAAGGGCGGAAATACTCGGTAAAAAGAAGAATATGTAGCTTGGTAAAGTCATGGAGGTCTTGGACTGTCTGATTGTGTTAAAGGCAGCACTGTGTTTTCTTTTGGTAGTTGTAGTTGATTAACTAGGGAGGCAGCCTGTCATAGCTTCTTTTGGTATATATTTTCATGGACTTGAATCTTTTTATATTTGACCTATTTCTTTTAACTATTCTACTCCCAGTTGTGTAGCACAGCAATACCTATTTGAAAGTCCAATAAGTTACAATAACTCCAATCCATGCATTAACTTAGAAAAAACAAGTTACACAATACAAGATAATGAAGCATACAGATTGACACAACACAATAACTAGTCACTAGGTTACTAGTTAATGGAATTAAAATATTAAGCAAGACTATGAATATTCCATAAATGCTCAACAAGGTCTGACTGGAGTTGCGAGTGCACGTCTCTAGATCTTATGCCAATATGACGATCGATAAAGTCTTGAAATTCTGGAGTACGATCATGTGTCACTGTTGGTGTAGGGAGGCCTTCCTCAATATCTTCATAGGTGTTATTATCTAGTTGAGGGTGCAAATGTCGCTCGTCTTCAACAATCATGTTATGCAAGACTACACATGCTATCATGATGTCATTAAGTGTATTAGGTTCTAGATAACGTGCAAGTCCACGCACAATTACAAAACGTGATTGAAGTACACCAAATGCACGCTCCACATCCTTCCTAGCCGACTCTTGACATCTTACAAAGTGTTTTGTCTTGTTATTTTGTGGTGCCGGTATTGTCTTCACAAAAATTGCCTAGGAAGGATAGATTCCATCAGCTAAATAATACCCCATTGAGTATTGATTGCCATTAACATAAAAGTCCACTGCAGGTGCACGACCTTGTGTAAGTTCAGAGAAGACATTGGATCGGTCTAACACATTAATGTCGTTGAGAGCACCTGGCATACCAAAGAATGCATGCCATATCCAAAGGTCGTAGGAAGCTACAGCTTCCAAGATGAGTGTGGGTTCGTGGATATGACCAGTGTACATACCTTTCCATGCACTCGGACAATTCTTCCATTTCCAATGCATACAGTCAATACTTCCCAACATTCCAGGAAAGCCTCGATTTTCCCCAATCGCTAATAATCTAGCAATATCATTGCTATTTGGGGATCTCAAATATTCCGCACCGAATATAGAAATTATCACTCTTGTAAATTTCTTCAAACTGGTTATAGCTGTGGATTCTCCAATCCTAACATACTCGTCCATAAAATCTGCGGTTACACCATAAGCAAGCATCCTTAAGGAAGCTGTTATCTTCTGTAAAGAAGACAATCCTAGCTTTCCCGCCGCGTTTCTTTTTTGTCGAAAATAAGGATCGTGAGCTTCCACTGCTGCCTGGATACGCAAAAATAGATTTCGACTCATACGAAATCTTCTTCGAAAGCGATCATGAGGATACACCGGATTTTCAGCAAAATAATCATTGAAAAGTCGATTATGGCCTTCGATTGATCCTCGGTCGATGTACAAACGTCGTTCACATGATGTCGATCCCCTGCTCATTTCCAAGCTCAGTCTTTCAGCTTCAAAGAGGAGTATATCTTCAACCTCATCATTAGAGGAAGAGCTTGAGGATGAGTTAAAAATGAATTTCTTGATAAAGGGTCTCATTGATGGAAATGAAGATAGTAAACAACCACAAGTAAATGAGAGAGATATTTGGTCTTGACAAGATAAATGTTGTTTATAAAGAAGATAAATATAAGTGATAATTGGGGCATGGTAGGTGAAAATTATGGTGTAGCCATATGAATTTTATGGGAGGAGTGGTAGGTGAAGACTGTAGCAACGTGAATTTTGTGGGGAGTGGTAGGTGAGAACTGTAGCCACGTGAATTTTGTAGGGAGTGGTAGGTGAGGACTGTAGGCACGTGAATTTTGTGGGGAGTGATATATGAAAACTGTAGCCATGAGAATTTTATGGGGAGACAAAAATATATCATTAATAATTATTTTTTATTTTTCAATAAATTAATTCATATTAATTTTTTTTATTATCGGGTCATCAATATGTATTTCATTATTGATAAAAACAATTATTTGGTTTCTTATTTATAAAAGTTAATGGACTAAATAAAAGAAAGAGAAAGAAATATTATTTTAAGGAAGTAAAGAATATGATAAGTAATCTGATGCATGGTTCGTTGGATAGGGAATCTGTAAAATAGGGAACAATGACATTTTGTCTGTATTTTAGGGAATCTGTTAAGATAAACTGATGCAGATGCCCTAACGCTGAGTTTCTGACACAAAGGCTTCTCATTCTTATCCAAATAAAGCACAAGGGTAAAATTTATAAACATCTAATTATAAGGGGCATCTTTGTAACCAACCCAAAGAACGAGGGCCACAGTTACAATTTTCCATTTCTATGGATATCATTTCTCAACGATTGAAAAATCAAAGAAGAGAAACCAGTCGGAGTACACTGTTTCGTCTGTCTCTACAAATTAGGGTTAAATCTCTTGTTTTTCCTTCACAACTGTCAAAATGGCGGCGTCGTTCACTACAGCTTCCAAATTCTCCTTTTCCATATCTAACCCTAAAGCCCCAACCACCAGTACCACCGCCGCTAGCGCCAGGTCTATCCTCTCTCTGTACAAACAGAAAGCAAATGCTCTCCGCGCTCTTCACTTCTCCTCAAAACCATACACTTTCTCCACCTCATGTTCTCAAAGCCAATCGCCGTCCACTTCCTCTCCTCCTCCTCCTCGCCGCCGTCGTCGGCCGGAATACATCCCCAATCGGATCGATGACCCTTCATATGTCCGCATCTTTGACACGACACTCCGTGATGGAGAGCAGTCCCCGGGCGCCACTCTTACCGCCAAGGAGAAGCTCGACATTGCCCGCCAGCTTGCCAAGCTTGGCGTGGACATCATTGAAGCCGGATTCCCCGCCGCGTCTCGGGAGGACTTTGAGGCGGTGAAGATGATTGCGCAAGAAGTGGGCAACGCCGTCGACGAGGATGGGTATGTCCCTGTGATTTGTGGGTTATCGAGGTGCAATGAGAAGGACATCAAGGCTGCCTGGGATGCTGTGAAGTACGCGAAGCGGCCAAGGGTACACACTTTTATAGCTACTAGCGAGATACACATGGAGTACAAGTTGAGGAAGACGAAGGAGGAGGTGATTGAGATTGCAAGAAGTATGGTAAAGTTGGCGAGGAGCTTGGGCTGCGACGATGTGGAGTTTAGCCCAGAAGATGCTGGGAGATCGGAGAGGGAATTTCTGTATGAGATTTTGGGTGAAGTTATAAAAGCAGGGGCAACTACTCTCAACATCCCTGATACAGTTGGTATTACTATTCCAACTGAATTTGCTCAGTTGATTGCTGACATTAAAGCAAATACTCCTGGAGTGGAGAATGTTGTTATCTCTACACATTGCCAGAATGATCTTGGGCTTTCTACTGCAAATACTCTAGCTGGGGCATTTGCAGGGGCAAGACAATTGGAATGCACAATCAATGGAATTGGTGAAAGAGCTGGAAATGCTTCTCTAGAGGAGGTTGTGATGGCTATAAATTGTCGTGGAGAGTCTGTTTTGGGGGGACTTTATACTGGAATCAATACGCGGCACATTACCATGGCTAGCAAGATGGTAGAAGATTACACAGGATTGCATTTACAACCACACAAGGCAATTGTTGGAGCAAATGCTTTTGCTCATGAAAGTGGGATCCATCAGGATGGAATGCTGAAGCACAAGGGTACTTATGAAATTATATCTCCAGAAGATATCGGGCTTGAACGATCCAATGAAGCGGGTATTGTCCTTGGAAAACTTAGCGGACGCCATGCTTTGAGGGATCGCTTGAAGGAGCTTGGTTATGAGTTAGATGATGAGAAACTTGGTCATATCTTTTGGCGTTTCAAAGCGGTTGCTGAACAGAAAAAGAGAGTCACTGATGCTGACCTAATAGCATTGGTATCAGATGAAGTGTTTCAACCAGAAGTTGTTTGGAAGCTTGTTGATGTGCAGGTTACATGTGGAACTCTTGGTCTCTCTACAGCAACTGTCAAACTCATTCATGCTAATGGGGAAGAGAATGTTGCTTGTTCCGTGGGAACTGGGCCGGTAGATTCAGCTTACAAGGCTGTTGACATCATCGTGAAGGAGCCTGTAACACTTCTTGAGTATTCCATGAATGCTGTTACAGAAGGCATTGATGCAATCGCCACCACCCGTGTTCTAATTCGCGGAGACAACCAGCAAACATCTACTCATGCTTTAACCGGTGAAGAAGTTCAGCGAACGTTTAGTGGAACTGGTGCTGGAATGGACATTGTTGTTTCAAGTGTCAAGGCTTACATTGGTGCGCTAAACAAGATGTTAGCTTTCAAAGATAAGTTGCCAACCCAAGTCTCTGTAGAAAAAACTTCTGTTTCTGCTTAAAATAGGCATTAAGATTACCTGTTTCAGTTATGTTGTGGCTTTAATGTATAAGTTTCTGGTTTTGTCCCAAAGGATGAGACCCTTAGTAGTCTGTCTTTGGTCTTGATTAGTGTGAATCTTTCTATTTGTGATGAATTGGTTTGAACTGAATAAATTATTATACAGAGGATGGTGGTTTGTTTCTGAAAAACGAAAACCATTGTTCTTCTGCTAGGATGCTTGAAAAAGTTGATCTGCTGCTGGAGAAGAAGAGGAGAGATGAGGTGAAGCTACTGGATTACAAAAACACCATTCATACCAAGAATGTTAGAAACTGGAAAAATCTTTGGTTTTACTTGGGAAAATCAGGCCCTTGTCTCTGCAACTACTGACTATGATGACAAGTAAACAACACATTGGGTTAATCAGTGGACTGATTGCTCTCCTGAGCTTAAGGTATCTAGATGTGTGAAGGCAAGAACTAGAATAGAGCCTACCTACCACCCTTAAAATTTAGCCCTTAAAATTTTGTCCTTGTGCCAACCTTACCTTAATTGCATAATATTTTATGAAAAGATAATCTTCACCTCTAGCAAAAAAGCCATACGTGATCTCGAATATTGACCAATATTTTTTTTTTAAAAAAGAAGCCTACCTACTATTCTTTTTTCAAAGATAAGGAGTAAGACACCTATGTAACCAATTACTTAAAAATTGTGTCTATTGGCAAACACACAGTGATGGAGAAACCCAAAATGCTCTTCTTCATCATCTCCATTTCCCTTCTTCTCATCGTTCTTTCTATCAGACCAATCATGGCAGCAGCACCACAACCAGCACCAAACAAGCACTTTGTGCTGGTCCATGGTTCGGGCCATGGGGCATGGTCCTGGTACAAAATTGTGGCACCACTGAGATCATCTGGTCACAATGTCACTGCAATAGATTTAGCTGCTTCTGGGATTGATCCTAGGCAAGCCAAAACGCTCCGTTCGATTTCTGATTTCTTTCAGCCCTTGATGGATTTAATGGCATCTGTAGCTGCTGATGAGAGAGTAATCCTTGTTGGTCATAGCCTTGGTGGGTTGGCTATTTCTCAGGCCATGGAGAGGTTCCCTCATAAGATATCTGTTGCTGTTTTTGTCACTGCCTTGATGCCTGGTCCTTCCCTCAATATATCCACTCTCAATCAAGAGGTACTTCCATGCCTAAAAATCTTTATTTATTTATTTATTAGAGCACTCGCATCATATTAACATATTTTCTATTTTACCTATTCAAACTCCACTTTTTGATGATTTATGGCGTCTCTATTTAACAACAACCACATCAATCCAAATAGGAAGTAGCTAATCCATGGGTATACATGAAGTTACAAGGGTTTTACTTGTGAACCAACCTCCTAAGGCAAGATAGGCACAAGGAAAGAGCAATAGACCCGAGACCAACCTACAAAAACAAAAAGGTCCCTCCGTAGCCCGGCATCCATAATATCAAATAAATGCTTTTCTTTGGTAAATTTACAAAAGGGCTGTAGTCATATCCACCTATTCAACTAGTTCAACCATTTTTGAACACCCTCTAGTATGTTAGGCTTTGGAAGCTTTGATCATTATATCTACAATTTGATTCCTTGTGCATCTGTATCTCTATCGTAAATCTGTACAATATTAAAATAATATTTATTTACATTAAAAGTTCTTAAAAAATGACGTGTCCATACTTTTTAAAATGTTCTAATGTTATATTATATTTTATGTTTATAAATTCTAAAGTGGGTCTCCGAACTAGACAACCACTCTTACTTCCATATATTTGAGCTACTTTATGCGGATACTAATACAATATTATTTTTACAATAATACGTTTTTTAATATATTTTAGCTACTTGCATCAGTTGACCGATACCGTGATAATTTAATTTCTTGGGTAATTGTCAGTCGTTCAGACAAACAGGGTCATTGCATGACAGTCACTATGAATACGATGATGGGCCTGATAAGCCTCCAACCACATTAATTCTCGGCCCATTGTTCTTGTCCACAAATGTATACCAGTTCAGCCCAACTGAGGTAAGAACATGTGTAGCTGCTAGACTGCAATTCTAAATCAATCTCGTCCAATCATAGAAGAAAACATTAAAGATCTAATGGTTGTGGCAGGATTTGGCACTGGCAACGATGTTGATGAGACCATTACGTTTGTTCAGTGAAGAAGACATGTCCAAGGAATTAAAGCTATCAAGTGAGAATTACGGATTGGTCAAACGAGTCTTCATCATATCAGAGAAAGATTATTTGTCAAAGATTGAATTTCAACGGTGGATGATCGAGGGGAATCCACCAAATCAAGTGGTGGAGATCAGTGGATCAGACCATATGGTCATGATGTCTAAACCATTGGAGCTCTTGTCTCACCTCCAATGTATTGCCAATACTTACAGTTAAATTACTCTTTAATAGAACATTTGGAACACAAGGGATTACTTGAATGATATTGTGATAGATCATATTGTTGGGTGAGTCAAATGTTGTTGATCACGTTCAAAATTTGCTCGAGTTTTTGACGTATCAAGATGGTCAGATTAGTCATCACAAATTGGTTGTTCGATTGTCTGAATGACCTGCACAAGATAAGAACAAGCTATTGAGTCCTCGAGTTGATCCTCGCTGGACTTTCTAAAACTCAAGTCAGTTCGGTTGTTAATCCAAAGTCGAGAGTGCTCCTACTACCCATGTCAATGCTAATTTTTTTTTAGTTCAGAAATTCACCATTAGATTTTATGAAATTTAGCCACCCAAATAGTAATTGCATATCTATTATAATCATCATTTATCCTACAAATTGTATGACACCAACATATCTGACATTAACAATTCTGCACAATCTTCTTCTTCACATTAAGATTCTGATTGATGGTGGGCTCACACTTATAATGCACATTGTCGACTTACACCAAACCAACGGTAATGCCATTAAATATATTGGCGCACAAAATGATTAATGAGAAAACAAAACTGAAACCTCCATTCCTTAAATTTATAGAGACCTCAATAATCCTACACTTACAATACACCAAACCTGCTTATATGTACACATTCATCACTCTAACCAACACAAAAAACATAACCAAGGACAAAGCAACCAACCTCAACTCCATTGTATGCCTAATCACAATGAACATATCATTCATAATTTGAAATTAATGAATTATAATTTGAGTTATAGACAAATGAAATTAATGAGTTATAATTTGAAGACAGAGGTAAGAAGTAGAAGAAGGAGGTGAGAAAGTTGAACCCAAGGCCCGCGTGGTTTTCTTCTTCTAATTCCATTCTCAAGTGTTAAGAAGATGGGCCATGCTTATAAATTACATGATTTGCTTCTAACAAACCGATGTGGGACAACAAGATCAAGGAAGAAATCCAATGAAAGAGATCAAAACGGCGTTACTCGGCATCCAGTGTAGCTGATGATGATGAAGGTTGTTTTGTGGAATTACTGTACCAATTGCTTCTGCTACCAGAATCACAAAGTTTATAGCCAGTTTCACTAGTGCTATGCACATCTCCAGTCTCTGACTCATCTCTGCTCTCGCTCTCTCTTTTTTTCTCTTCTTGGCGTCTACTATATATATGATACCAGAAAGTAGCAGAATGTACATTACTTAAACATAATAGAAAGAGAGAAATTTGGCTCTTGGAAGACACCAAAGGCTAGTTATATGATTAGGCTAGTCCAGTCTCTTCTACAGTACTTGAACAAGAGATCTTGGTAACAAGTCATGTTGAGTTATCCAGTTTGAATGACGACTGTGACACAACAGTCAGTCTTGTCAATAAATCACATGATTTAAAGATGGACTGGGTCCAACTAGGTCAGTAAGAAAGAGACACATCATGCTTGATCAAGTGATATATTTATCTTTGTAGACAAGAGAATCTATACCACCAACAACTCTACAAAAATCACACAGAGAGAGAGCAGATGGTGAAGTTTGATGCAAGTGTTATGCCTAGAGAAATTGTGACGATCACGTCAATAATGTGGTTGAGAGAGTTTAGAAGAGGGTCATATACCTCCAAAGTTGGATGCCTTTAATGTGACGATACTTCATGTATTTATAGGCTTTCGAATCGTGTGATCCATCTGGGCACTTGGGTGTTGAGCTAGATAGGTGATGGACCCTAGCATGGTTAGATTATGGGCTTGTAAGGAGCTTCCTGGGCCATGGGCCCATTTTGGGTTGCCTGAGGCGTAGGGTCATGGGCCCCTAACCCTAATAGCTATTAGTTATTAGGGTTTTGGTTGTGTCAGGTGTGTGAACCGTGAATCAAACGTTTCTTCTTACCTGCTATGAAGGCCATGAAGATCATGCACATCCCCGAAGATTTGGCCACAGACATTCTTTTATATCTTCCCGTGAAGTCTCTGCTACGATTCAGGTGCGTCCGCAAATCTTGGTGCGATCTCATGGAAAACCCTAATTTTGTTACAGAACACCATCACAAGCAAATCACTCTTAATTCCAATGTCCGCTACTTCATCCGGAGGGATAACGCTTATAAATGTGAACCTGTAATACGTATCATCAAAGATGATGGTGAAGAGGACCCTACGATCACAGAAGCCATCTGTCCTCCGACTGTGAATGCTTGTTTTGGTGACCAAGTTTTTGGTCCCTGTAATGGTTTGTATTGTGTGTCTGGTGGTGTTAGTATTACCAGGTCTCCCTACTCGGCCATCTCTATCACGTAATATTTGCGACAACACAAAGAAGACCCTGATTGAAAATTGAATAATCTATTGTAATTAATTCCTTTTTGTATTTGTCTTATTTTCTTGTATGACTAGAAACTAGACACGTCACTTTAGTTTAGTAAGATAGGTGTATATATGTTGTCTTTAGTTTCTCCTTCTTGGTAACTTTTGATATACAGTTCTGTAAAAGTTCTTTCTTCAATGAAATGCACATTCTGCACTTGTCTTTCTTTTCCTCACTCATAATTGTCATCAGTCATTCTAAGTTTTACATGGTATCGGAGCTTTGAGGATATTATCATCAAATCCTCAGTGACTACATCATGAGTGAGAAGTCTGAAGATCCTTCCTTGTTAACAACCATCTCTTCATCAGGTTCCAACATCAATCCCATGAATGACCCATCTAACCCGTTGTTCTTGCACCAAGCAGAGAACACAAACTTATCCTTGTCACCCGCCTTACTCACCGAAACTAATTATCATCTTTGGAGCAAGTCAGTGCTTCGTTCTCTTCGTGCAAAGAACAAGATCGGACGTATAGATGGTACGATACCTGTGGCAGAACCGGCTGATCCAAATTTTTTTGCGTGGGATAGATGTAATGGTATGGTTCTCTCTTGGCTCTCAAGCAGCCTTTCTAAAGAAATTGCTACCAGTTCACTTACTGCAATCACTGCAAAGGAACTATGGGATGATTTGAAGAAGAGATTTTCTCACAATAATGGTCCAAGGTTTTTTGAAATAAAAAAGGCGATGTCTTCTTTAAAACAAGGGAGTGCAACTGTTAGTGGGTACTATACCCAACTCAAAGCTTTATGGGATGAGCTCTCAATGTATAGACCACTTCCAGATTGTAAGTGTGGCCATCTCAAACAGCTTAATGATTTTCAACATCAAGAGTATGTACCCCAATTTTTGATGGGTTTGAACGAGTCATATTCAGTGGTTCGTGGACAGCTTTTACTCAATGAGCCTTTGCCTCCCATCAACAAAGTCTTTGCTCTAGTGTCTCAAGAGGAAAGGCAAAGGACTATTTCACACACTGTTGATGACACCACAGATACCATGGCTATGCAAGTGAGGCAAAATACTTTTAAGCCACTTGAGAGATACTCACGAGGAGATGGGACTAACAAAAGAGATCGTCCATTCTGCAATTACTGCAAGATTCCGGGACATTTGATAGAAAAATGTTTCAAGCTTCATGGCTATCCTCCTCACTTGCAAAGAAAAGGGGATGAGCCGAGGAACAAAGGCAATGGGCAACCTCATGTCAATGCCGTGTCACATACGGCTGGTTCCTCTCCAGATATTGCACTAAACTTGTCCTCTCTTAATTTGTCTGTGGATCAGTGTAATCGCTTGATGTCTCTACTTCAGTCTCATACACAATCTGAGAGTTCAAGCTCGCAAGGTAATAGTCTCACTGGTAACCATCATGTTTCAGGTATGACTCTAGATCATCTTCACTTCATTTCTTCTTCTGTTAAGAATTTCTCAACTCCTCTTTGGATATTAGATTCTGGCGCCACAGATCATGTGGTATGCTCTCATACATATTTTCATTCTTCACCAAAGAATCACAACTCATCTGTGACTTTTCCAAATGGGATCTCCATACCGGTTTCCTCCATCGGAACCATCTATCTTAAACACAATCTTGTTCTGAAAGAAGTTTTACATGTGCCTCAATTCAATTTTAATTTAATCTCCATTCACAAATTAGCCAGAGATAACCACTGTCTTGTCACATTCTCTGATTCTCATTGTTATATGCAGGACCAGAGCGGATTGAGGATGACTGGTTTGGGGACAGAGCATAAAGGTCTTTATGTCCTTGATGCAGGGAGTTTTGAACATTTTGTTAATGCTAGCCAAATCATCAATCAAGAAGCCCGTCTTTGGCATTCCAGGCTAGGTCACCCATCCGCTGAAACTATGCAACTTTTGTCCAAGTATAACAATGCTATACGTCCATTCTCAGATTCTTGTTCTATTTGTCCTTTGGCAAAACAGCACCACTTGCCTTTTCCAGTTAGTATGTCTAGGTGTAAAAGTTCTTTTGACTTAATACATCTTGATGTATGGGGTCCCACCTCTATCACTTCTGTAGACAATTACAAATACTTTCTCACCCTAGTGGATGATCATTCAAGGGCAACTTGGTTGTACCTCATGAAGGCCAAATCAGAGGCTAGTATACATATTAAATCTTTCTTTCATCTGATTGAAACACAATTTCATACAAAAATCAAAGCTATCCGATCAGACAATGCGCCAGAATTGCATCTTTCACAATTTTATTCTGAAAAGGGGATCATTCATCAAAAAAGTTGTCCTTACACTCCACAACAAAATGGAGTAGTTGAACGTAAACATCAACATATTCTCGATGTCGCCCGTGCACTTCTTTTTCAGTCAAAACTTCCAAAAACCTACTGGAGTTATTCTGTTCAACATGCCATTTTCCTAATCAATCGCTACCCACCAAGGTTTTACATGGTAAAACCCCTTTTGAAATCATTTTTCAAACCTCACCCACTTTTTCTTTTTTAAAACCTTTTGGATGCCTTTGTTACGTGTCTACTCCAAAGTCTCAAAGGGGCAAACTTGATTTTCGTGCAAAACCTCACTTGTTCCTAGGTTTTTCTTTTGGTGTTAAAGGTTTTAGGACCCTTGATCTTGATACCCATATGGTACAAATCTCTAGGCATGTGATCTTTCATGAAGAGGATTTTCCATTCCAATCCTCCAAGTCAGACGACTCCATTAATGTTGACACCTCTATTGATTTTGACAACTCTCACTTGTCTCAAGACCCCACTTTTCTACCCTCTTCTGACTTGCGTGCACCATTAGACAACCATTCTTTTCATAATACACACTCTTCCACACTTTCTCCTCCTAGCTTACCCTTAGGCTCTGTTTCCATACCTACACCATCTTGTCCAACTTTTTCTTCTGACACTTCAACCCAAAGCTCCATGCCCCCTACTGACCTTCCGCTTCAAATCATGCACCAACCAGATCTTGTCATCACAAAATCCCATCTCCAACCCATTGAGGGTGGTTCTGTTCGCCAATCCCATCGTGCCACGCGTCCACCTGTGTATCTCAAAGATTACGTATATCATAATGCCAAGTCTCAGTCCCCAAGCACGTCTTCCTCAGCATCCGATGGTAACTCCACTGCTCATGATATAAATTCTGTTTTTTCTAACAAGTCTTTCTCACCTTCCCATTTACATTATACCATGACACTGTTGTCTACTAGTGAGCCTCGAACCTATGCAGAGGCTTCTCGTTCTCCAGCTTGGGTCAAGGCGATGGCAGCAGAAATACAAGCCTTACAGGAAAATCAAACTTGGACAGTCACTTCTTTACCACCAGGTCAACGAACTATTGGTTGTCGCTGGGTTTACAAGTTGAAATATAATGCTGATGGGACACTCGAACGACACAAAGCACGCTTGGTCGCCCAAGGATTCACCCAACAAGCTGGCCTGGATTATACTGATACTTTCTCGCCTGTTGTTAAGATTGTCACCATCCGTATGTTTCTTTCATTAGCGACTGCCCATAATTGGACTTTATGCCAATTGGATGTCCAGAACGCTTTCCTACATGGGGATTTGAATGAGACTGTTTATATGAGAGCACCTCCGGGCTCCTCCATTGATCCCAATCTTGTGTGCAAATTGCATAAATCCCTTTACGGTCTCAAGCAAGCCTCTCGCCAGTGGTTTGCCAAGTTCACTGCTGCATTACTTGAATATGGTTTCCACCAGTCTAAGAATGATTATTCTTTCTTTACCTTGAGGACGGCCACACACTTCACGGGGTTACTTGTTTATGTGGATGATATCATTTTGGGAGGCAATGATCTAGCTACTATACAATCTGTCAAAGCTTTTCTCCATCAACGCTTCCATCTTAAGGACCTAGGTGCCCTTAAATTCTTTCTCGGTCTCGAAGTGGCCAGATCCTCTGCCGGCATGCTTCTTTGCCAGCGCAAATATACCTTGGATATTCTCACTGATTCTGGTTTTCTTGGTGCACGCCCTACTGCAACGCCAATGGAGCAAAATGTCAAGTTTTCTTTGTACTCTGGCACAATTTTGGCATATCCTTCTTCTTATCGCAGTTTAATTGGAAAGTTGATCTACCTTACCTTGACTCGCCCTGACATATCTTATGCCGTGCAAGTTCTCAGTCAATACATGCAGGCTCCCACTGATGTTCACCTTCAAGCTGTTCATCGTATTTTGCGGTATCTCAAAGGAACACCCAATCACAGTTTATATTTTCCTGTCTCCTGTGATTTTCAGCTGCGCACATACTGTGATTCTAATCGGGCTGGGTGTCCTGATTCTCGTCGTTCAGTCACTGGTTACTGTGTGTTTTTTGGATTCTCTCGTTTCCTGGAAATCCAAGAAACAAACTACGATTTCACGGTCCTCTGCTGAGGCCGAATATCGCTCTATGGCGTCCACTTGCTGTGAGCTTATTTGGATTCATTCCCTCTTGCAAGATTTTGGGATTCGTCACTCTCAACCTGTCACACTCTATTGTGACAATCAAGCTGCTCTTCATATTGCATCTAACCCAGTTTTTCATGAACGTACAAAGCACATTGAGTTAGATTGCCATTTAGTTCGAGATCGAGTCCAGAGTGGATTTCTTCAAACTCTTCATCTATCTACCTCTCAACAGCTCAGTGACTTCTTGACCAAAGCTCTTGCTCGATCACAATTTCAACACTTACTCTCTAGTTTGAATGTCTTTGATCCCCACCGTTCAACCTGCGGGGGAGTATTACCAGGTCTCCCTACTCGGCCATCTCTATCACGCAATATTTGCGACAACACAAAGAAGACCCTGATTGAAAATTGAATAATCTATTGTAATTAATTCCTTTTTGTATTTGTCTTATTTTCTTGTATGACTAGAAACTAGACACGTCACTTTAGTTTAGTAAGATAGGTGTATATATGTTGTCTTTAGTTTCTCCTTCTTGGTAACTTTTGATATACAGTTCTGTAAAAGTTCTTTCTTCAATGAAATGCAGATTCTACACTTGTCTTTCTTTTCCTCACTCATAATTGTCATAGTCATTCTAAGTTTTACAGTTAGTGCTACCTTTTGGAATCCAGCTACAAGGGAAATCAAGAGACTCCCTGGTTCCCAATTGGAGCCGCATAGTTATTGTAGGTGGTGGTGTCGTGTCTCTGGGTTTGGTTTTGATAAGAAAAGTAATGACTATAAATAAGGTGGTCAGATTTGCTGAGTTTGTTTTCAATGGGTGGACTCCTGCATGGAAGTAATGACTACTTTAGTAGTGGTCCTTCTGTTACTGGCCATTTTATCAATTGCACAGGAGTATGTGAACTGATTTAGCTACCTTAGCATGGAAGTATCATGTAGCTTTTGATGGGACTATTCAAATCTATCTCTCTTGCTCTAGTTAGTTGTTTGAAAGTTGGTAGTTTTTCCTCTCTGATTTGAATGGATCTTACTCTTCTATGATCTGGTTCTCTAATAGTGTGTTTGGATCGAGAGATTTGAGGGGAAGAGAAGGGAAGGGAAAGGGAGTTTCCTTCCAATTTCCTTGTTTGGATAGTTTATAAAAAAATTAAGGAGAGAGTTTTGAAGATGATTGAGATAAAGATTTCATTAAAGGTAGGGATTTGGAGAGAATTAGGGGAAAGATTCCCTTCCCTTCCCCCCAAATCCCTCAATCCAATTATCCAAACACACTATAAGAGTTTTATGAGCCTCTTTGGCAAGACGGAGTTTCTTTCGTTTCTTCGAGGCATTTGTTGTTAGGTGCCTGACATGGTTCCTTTTAAGATGGTAGAATGACTCGTGAGTGATTTAAAAGATGCATTTTCTTGTTCTTTTGAATCTGTTTGGCAGAAACATAGACGAAAGTAGGCACTCTTTGAGGTTACTCGCTTGTAATTTCTATGTTATTCTGCTGTTGCACCTTTGCACAATGCCCATGTGTGATTTGGTTTCTTGTTGGAAGTGAAATTAAGGTGAAGGCTATTGCTAGAGGGTAATGCCTGCTCCAGTTTTTCAATAACTTTTGCTGCTGGCCATGGTAGCCTGCCAAAGCAGAGTTTGCAATACCGCTGTTGTTGATAGATTACATGAATTTTGTACAATGCACTTGAGTACTTCTATTTGAAAACAAATTGTAAGTTTTCAATTTCAATCTTTTAGTGATTACGCAATGGTTTGGATAAGAAATACATTTGGATATTCTTCTATGCTTCGGAACTTATGTTTGGTATTTGCCCTATATTTATTGGTTATGGTACCTTTTCATTTAATTTATGGTTGTTGATTTTTAAACCATTTACTAAGTCATGCATGGTATATGGGATTCTATCTTTTCTTTTTTTATTGATAAGTTTGAGTTTTTATTAAGATTAAAGCAACATATACAAGAGGGGAAAAAAATAAAAAAGGAAAAAGGCGTCCATGGTTAACACTTTAAAAAAATTTCAAATGAAAAGAGATATATATGTCATTTGATGAGTTGTGTTCTTATTAATAATTTTTTTTTATGTTGTCTTTATTAGAACATACGTCTTTTTCATTGTGTCTTTATTGATAATTGCTCATTTTTTAAAAGATTAAATAGTTAAACACATGATCCAACAGTCAAAATTTTACATAATTTTTATTTTTTATTTTTTTGGGAATTTTTGAAAAAAAATTTATACATCAAAATTAAGGGTGACAAAACTCTATTTGGTCCAGATAACTGAATTTATCCTGCCCGGATTAAACTAAGTTTGAAAATAAGTTATATGTTGAAAATATGGGTCCAAACACGAAATTTTTGTTTGTTTAAAATCGGGCCCGGGTCTAAACACACAAATCTTGTTCGGTTTACTTGTTCAGACTTTAAACCGGATTAGGTTATTGTTTGATTTACTTATCCGGATTTAAATCAATCTGAGTTTGATCAGTTAAGTATGTCCGAAATTCAATCCGGGTTAGGGTTTGAACATGTGAATTTTTTATAAATACGTGATGTTGTCCAATCTGGAATTGATTTTTTGTCACCCCTAATTAAAATAAGAAAGAGGATGTGCTGGCCTATTCTAAGCCTAATAGGAGTATTATTAGTAATAGGGTTTTGGTTGTGTTTGGTATGTGAACCGTGAATCAAAGCAAACACGTTTCTTCTTACCTGTATTGTATATTAATAAGACCTCAATCAAGGACCAAGTGGAAGAACGTTCCTGCTATGGAGGACTTGAAGATCATGGAGATACCCGAAGATTTGGTGACAGACATTCTATTATATCTTCCCGTGAAGTCTCTGCGACGATTCAGGTGCGTCTGCAAATCTTGGTGCGATCTCTTTGAGAACCCTAGTTTTGTCACAGAACACCATCACAAGCAAATCACTCTTAATTCCGATGTCCGCTTCGTCATCGGGAGAGATTACTCCTCTACCTATGAACCCATTATATCCATCATCAAAGATGATGGTGACGAGATCCCTTCGGTTACAGAAGCCATCTCTTTTGTGAGTGTGTGTTTTGGCAAATTCAACCAAGTTTTGGGTCCCATTAATGGTTTGTATTGTGTGTGTGGAGATGAATTTTTTACCATTTGGAATCCAGCTACAAGGGAAATCAAGAGACTCCCTGATTCCCAGTTGCTGCCTCCTAATTTGGGCATCACATTGGGTCATGTATACGGGTTTGGTTTTGATAACAAAAGTAATGACTACAAGGTGCTCAGAATTGTTGATTATCTTTTATACATGGATGAGAGTACTCGGCATATAGAGATATACTCCCTAAAAAGTGAATCTTGGAGGAAACTACCTGACATGGAGATGGATGTTACACTACTCAGGTTCACTATGAAGAACGTATGCAAGGATGAAGTCTATTATTGGTGGGGTATGACGGAAAAAGACTTTTGTATATTATCATTTGATATGGCTGATGAAGTGTTTGAAACAATGCCACTACCATCTCTTGGTATTCCTTGTACTGATTTCAATGGTTCTTTTGGCTTCAATGGTTGTTTTGGCGATTTCCTTGCGGAACTTGCAATCTTCAATGGATCACTTGCTGTCATTGCTTACCCAAAGACGGGGATGATAGGAGGATACGGTGATATATGGGTGATGGCTGCGAAGGAGACTTGGGTGAAACAAGCGAGTATTGGACCTATCTGTGCGATTCAGAGGCCATTAGGATTATGGAAGAATGGTGGATTGTTTATTGAAGATATCGATAGGCAGCTACTATTGTATGAATCTAGTGGTAGTATAAAAAAACTTCCGTTTCATTTTCCACTACAAGTACTAAATTATGAAGAAAGTCTTGTTCCAATCAATGGGCGCAAGTGAGAAACTCCGAATGTGGAACTAGAAGAGACAAAGGGATCATCATTCTATATAAATTGTATGTCATTTTCCTTGGTTTTTTTTTTTTTTTTATCTCTTCTTCTTACCAATTAATTTCATATTTTGAAAATGCATCCACAAATAAACCATATCCATACATGTGTAGTTGACACAAACAACGCAAATTGAAAGATGATTCGAGCTATTGCAAATCGCTTGTTGCAATGTCGAGCTAATTAACAGAGGCAGAAGGGGGCTCTCTTGGGAGAATGAGAGATTGAGAGGTTTGGGCAGTTGGGTTGACAAGGTAAATGGTACACAAAAGAGTTGAATTAGGGCTAGGACATATGTATTAGAAAATCTTTGAAGTCATTGGGGGCATGTGTCCGTTACGCATAGGTCCGATTTTGATTTTGAATTAATATTGTATTTTTTGTTGGATAGAAATCGAATTAATTAAAGAAAATGTTTGAAAAACCTAAGTGGTTCCAAACCATTGGATACAAGGTGTGTAACATGTTAACTTTTCTTTTTTTTAAATCCCATAATTGAGTACATGATCTAAAGGTTAGAATCTAATATACTTTCTATTTATTATTTTTTGAAAATTGTGAAAAATATTTTATATCTCAAAATAAGAAATAGTAGGGGCTGTTTGTTTGTTTGTAACCCTAAATCCTAATAGCTATTAGTTATAAGGGTTTTTGTTGTGTTTGGTCTGTGAACCGGGAGTCAAAACAAACACGTTTCTTCTTACCTCTATTGTATTGTATATTAATAAGACCTCAACCAAATCAAGGACTCAGGAATATGAATTTGTTTTCAGAAACAGCCAAGGAGAAGAACATTCCTGCTATGGAGGCCATGAAGATTACGGAAATCCCCGAAGATTTGGTGACAGACATTCTAGTATCTCTTCCGGGAAAGTCTCTGCTACGATTCAGGTGCGTCTGCAAATCTTGGTGTGATCTCATCGGAAACCCTAATTTTGTCGCAGAACACCATCACAAGCAAACCATTCTTAATTCTAATGTCCGCTGCGTCATCGGGAGGGATGGCTCTCACAACTCTGAACCCATGATATCTATCATCAAAGATGACGGTGACGAGATCCCTACGGTTATAGAAGCCATCTCTACTGTGTGTTTTGGCAAATTCAACCTAGTTGTGGGTCCGGTTAAAGGTTTATATTGTGTGTGTGGAGATGATTTTGTTATCATTTGGAATCCAGCTACAAGGGAATTGAAGAGACTCCCTGATTCCCAATTGGAGCCTCCTGATTTGCGTAGGTCGTTGTGTCTTTCGTATGGGTTTGGTTTTGATAACAAAAGAAATGACTACAAGATGCTGAGATTTGTTGATTATGCTTTATACAATAATGGGTCTACTCGGCAGATAGAGTTATACTCCCTGAAAACTGAATCTTGGAGAAAACTACTACCTGCCATTGATGTTAGAATACTTTGGTACATTGTGGACAATGTATGCAACAATGGATTCTATTATTGGTGGGCTTTTGAGGAGGAAGATTACTATATACTATCATTTGATATGGCTGATGAAGTGTTTGAAACAATCCCACTACCAGATTTTGGCCGTCCTCGTGGCAAATTCCGTGCAGAACTCGCGATCTTCGATGGATCACTTGCTGTCATTGCTTACCCAAAGGAGGGGATAGTAGGATCCGTTAATATATGGGTGATGGCTGTGAAGGAGACTTGGGTGAAACAAGTGAGTATTGGACCCATCTGTGCGATTAGAAGTCATTAGGATTTTTGAAGCCATTAGGATTTTGGAAGAATGGCGGATTGTTTTTTGAATTGATTGATGGGCAGCTAGCCTTGTATGAATCTAGTGGTAGTTTTAAAAAACTTCTGTTTCATAGGTCTAAATTCCCATCTAAATTCTCATTACAAGTCCTAAATTATGAAGAAAGTCTTGTTTCAATCAATGGGCGCAAGTGAGAAACTCCGGATGTGGAACTAGAAGAGGCAAAGGGATCATCATTCTTTATAAATTGTATTTCCTTTTTCTTGGTTTTTATTTCTTCTCTTCTTCCCAATTAATTTGTTATCAATATATTTCTAGTGATGTAACAAAAGATTTGTTGATTATTTCTTTCTCTGCTTTAATTATTCTTTGTTTGTTATTCTTATTATCTGATTGTTGTTTGCGAGGACCTGTTTCACAACATTGTTTCCACAAGGGTTGTTGTATTTCCAAATCAATGCTCCTGGAATTAATTCTATTGCTACTGTTAGCTTTAGTAGCCCTGACCCTGGACTCCAAATCCTCGATTTTGCGATTTTGCCTTGTCCTCTGCATGCAATGGTGAAGAAGACTAGTTTTCTTGATGATGCTCAAGTGAAGAAACTCAAGGCCATTCATGGTGGTACCGGCTAGATAGCTTGACGAATCGAGACATTTTTTTTCCTCAATTTGATTATGATACTCAATTAGGAAATTGTGTGATTGATTTCATTATTAATGAAATTTGTGGGATTTTCAGTGAATCTTTTTTCAATTAGGAAATGCATCCAATGCAAACTTACACTTCTCAATGAGACTTGAGTTCATCTTTTATATATATTGATTTATTTATTTCCAAAGGAGGGAAAATAAGGTTGATGTAATGATATTGATAATCTCATCCATTGTATATGGTTAAGGTTCTTTGTCTTTGATTGAGCCCAATCAAAGCATCCTCTGTGATTACTCATGCATACATGCTTCACCTAATCTATGTCAGGGATTTTGGGCCACTCTTTAAAAGGCATTTGGAAATGTGAGACAATTCATAAGACCCCAATTAATATGGATGGATATTAATAACTCTATTGAAAAATTCTTAAGACCCCAATTAATGTGAATGGATATTAAATATACCCTACTTGTATATTTATGATAAACTAGTTACGGTGCCCGCGCGTTGCAGCGGGACTTATATTGTTATGGTTGGATAATAATTCATGTAAACTTCATATCTTTAGTTTATTCCACTCTGTTTATAACATATCATTATCTTTGTACTTGTACAATAATCGTGGTGAAAAATCTTTAGAGTTTGTAAAGGATAACAATAATAAAAATGGAAGACTTAAACAATACCACAAAATGCGCTTTGAAATAGAGAACAAATAGAGAGGGAACTTATATTGAAGTTTATCCTAGCCCCTTGTCAATTGGAAAATTGGTCAAAGCATTCGGTTGTGTCCTGTAGTGGCCATTGAAAAGTTAACCTAGTCCTCCACGCAAGCCCCCTGTCAATTGAAGAACGACATCGTCAAAGTAAGAGCTTCAATATAAAACACAAACCGAGACATTGAACAGGGCAAACCTAAAATGTCAAAGGAAATGATAATTCAATTATGTGAGAGAAACCGATACGCCGCACTTGGTTGAATGAGAAGCTGCTGAGTTTCCTGTTGCACCACAAAAGAAACAGAGAACAGAAAATCAAATCAAGGGTTCATGAGCATCAATATAGACCAATTGTTGTGTAATTTTATTTGTTGAGTTCATGCCATAACTGGGCAACATGTCCTGACCTATAACTGCTACAATCCATCACCAGCATCAAGTGGCAGAAAATAAGCAGGAAAAAATCACCCAGTTTAGTATTTTTAAAATTTTTTGCTTCTATTTTCATCAATGACCGTTGCAAAGGAAAATAAAAGCACATCAACAATAAAGAACAAAGATGGAACCCAACGACAAACATATGAGAGAAAAGAAAATGTGATTAATAACCACAAAAAAGAGTGTTTATTGGTAAGGTAATCACATACCTTCACACAAACCAAAAAGAAGAATAAAAAAGAACACCATATGAATCTATACATCTGAAATAGCATCCTAATTACTGGCTTACAACTAAATTCAAGAAATGAGATCTAAATGAAATTAAGTTTCAACAGCATTACCACCACCAACATCAAAGCATAATGATCTTTGGAGATATTAGTTAGAGCTCTACTCCTTACCTGCGAAGAGTTTGAGAACCATAAGCCTGAACTCAAATGACCAAATATGCATGCCTTGAAACATCGCATTGACCAAACCATCAAAAAAGTGTAGAAAAAAAGTTCTTCCAAAGTCTTAGGACTCTTTGATCAAAGGCCATTAAAACCAATACTTGAAACAAAGAATTATCACATAATGATTTAAAGCTAACTGATGATTTAACACACCTAAGACAAACCAAGTTAAAGAACTCACAGTTGCAACCACATGATATTGAATTTTTCAAGTGTTAGGCTAACCTTCCTTTTCCCGACTGTATTCTGCTTCACAAATAGAAAGAGCATGATTGATAGTGCTATATTATAACTCTCTTCAGATAATAATCCTTCTTCACTCAGTTGAATAGATCGTTTACATAAATCAGTGTAGCGTTGCACCCTTCTTCACTCCTCTTATTCACTTCTAACCATTCCAAGTATACAAACTATTGAGTTTTTACTGTTTGCAGTCATATGAATTGAGAATAATAAGAAATGACCACTTCAATTGACCCAACTCAATGAATAGACAAAAATGGAAAAGCAAAAGAATCAAACCTTAGAACCAATAGATCCAGAGATTTCGGTAAGCTTTACATGAAATCTAATTCCCAAAAATTTAAAAATCAGGAAATTAAAGAGTGAGAAGAAACCTTGACAACGGACGAAATCGAAGGTGCAATTCCATGGAACGCGGGAGAATCGACGGAGATCCGAGATATGCCTGAGTCAAATCAGGCTCGCATGTGCCCATGTAATCGATGACCTGGGAAAAAACCACAGAAACGCACCGGATGAGTGGATCTAATCACCCAACATGAAAAGAGCAAAGAATTGCAAAGATGAACGATGAACCCAAGAAGATCAACGATGGGTCGCTGAGTTGTATTGGGAGGGGAGAAGAAAGCAAGACTCCAATCCCCATGCATGAACCCAAGAAAAGCAAGGCCTCAGGCGAAGTAAAAGCAGGTGCATGCACCAGATTTCAGATGTTTACTACCCTTGCGTTGACACGTGCACAAACTGGGACCAAAAAAGACAAAACTATATAAACAAACAAATGAAAAGCAACTGCCCATCATAGCCATCTATTAGAAGAAAGAAAGCAATCCAACGGTACGTTTGAAGATATATACATCCACACGCGAGAGTACAAAGTGAGGAGGGAACTCGCCGCCAAATCACGCCTACACTTACAATTTTATAGATAGTAATAGATAGATAGATAGATAGATAGATAGATGACTAGTCAAGATGCGGGTAAGTAACATTAGTCAGTCTAATGAGGTTAGGTGGATCTTCCAACTTGCAAGTCTACATTAGTTTATACATTTAAATAATCCAAGTTGTGGATCCCCTTATATTTAATTGCATCTCTCAATTATTGTGCTTTTCAATCCAAACAAGTTGCTTTGCTCCTTTGAAAACCCATCAGAGTTTCTGTATTTGATTTTGAAGTTGAAGCAACCCTCCATTGGTCGACTTCTCTACGAGCAGAAAATGGCAGGGACCCGTCGGCACTATACAGAGTACTTGGGACTCTACAAAGCTACACTAGAAGGTGACTGGACTGAAGCCGATAGAATTCACAATTCAGATCCGCTCGCTTTCACTGCCCATATCACTTGCAAATTCGAGGTACCTCTCCACATAGCGGCCGGAACAGGGCGCAACCTACACTTTTTGAAGGAGTTGGTGCAGAGAATGAGTGAAAGGGAACTGGAACTGGGCGACTCATTTGGAAGCACAGCTCTTCATCTTGCTTCAATAGCAGGAAACACTGAAGCTGCTCGAATCTTGGTTTCAAAGAATTCAAGATTGCTAATTTTGAGGAACTGCATTGATGATACTCCACTTCATTGTGCTGCAGAGCACGGTCATGAAGATACTGTTCGGTTTCTGTTACCAAAGACAGAGAACTTGGATCCGACTGTATTTGCTGGGGAAGTTGGTGTCAATCTTGTTAATCATCTCTTCACTGCCGATTTATATGGTTAGTACAACTCCATATGATTGATTTTCCATGATATTTGTTAGATTCATTGTTAAGGGTTTGCCCGTTTAAGGTGTTCAGGGGCGTTGGGTTGGGAAGTGTTCGGGAACACCTCTTAACCTTTGACCGTTTCAGGCGTTCGGGACTGTTGGGATAAAACCTCTCTATAAGGTTATATATAAAAATCCTAACACCTCCCAACCCAACACATCCCAACCAACACCCCTGAACACCTCAAACGAGCAAACCCTAAATGTTAAAGACTCACTTCTCTTATCAGTTTGAGCTTTCACTAAATAAATACCCTTTTGACTACACACTTGTCTTTGGCATTCCTGTCGTCAGTCAAAAAATTTTGTGCACATGAATTTGAAGGCCCGAGTTTAGACTCATATAAGATGTCCAAAGCGTATTGTATGGTGTTGTTCTCGATTACCAAAAAAAAAAAAAAACAGATTTGTGCTTGGTAACAAGTTGAACTTTTAGTAGAATCTATGTTAACCAAATGGAAGGTCCTGCATTAGTTACTATGTTTGATTCTTACGGTTACAGTCCATGTCTGTGTGCAGGCATTGCTCGTTATGTATTGGAAATGTATCCGAATTTAGGTCTTGAACGAGACCGTAATGGGAAAACTGCATTAGAGACATTAGCAGAAAGGCCTCATGCATTTCCAAGTGGTTCTCAGCTCGGATACTGCAGACGCTTGGTATATAAGAGTCGGTTTCCCAATCCCCCAAAATTTTCCTTTCTAATTCCTTTCATCACCATTTTAATTTGGAGTCTGGTGTATTTCTATAGGTATTTATGTTGATGGTGGAAGTGTGGAACTGTCTAGTGGAATCACTGATGAGGAAAATCAAACTGGGTGTGGCACTTGGTGTGTTGATGCAAAACATATCAGTCCGATTTGGAAGAACTTCTCATGTAAGTTTAGAAGGTTTGGGCTGATAAAGCACAGCTATGACTCAAAGTTGATGCACAAGCATGCACTTGAAATAGTCAGACAAATATGCGATGAAACTGCAAAACTGACTGGCTTAACACCTGAAAGTTTATTGAGAAATCCGTTACTAAAGGCCGCGAGAATGGGCATTCATGAGATTGCTACCATGATTATTAAGGCCTATCCTTACTCAGTTTGGCTCTGTGATGACGATAATCAAAATATATTTCACCTAGCAGTCCTTCACCGCCAAGAAAACGTTTTCAATCTGTTGTACCAAATGAGTATGCAGAAGAGTTTCGCGACAAGATCAACAGACCACTATGGCAACAACATCTTGCATTTAGCAGGAAAGTTAGCACCATCGAAGAGGATTTTGGGTGCAGCTCTGCAAATGCAAAGGGAGCTGCAATGGTTCAAGGTATGATTTGAGTCATCCAAACTAAACTGAAGATTGTCCTTTTTTGAACAAATCATCTCATTTTGACTGTCAATGATTTGTTTTGTACAGGAAGTGGAAAAAGTTATCCAACCATCATTCATAGAAAATAAAAACAGAACAGGAAAAACTCCAAGAATGGTGTTCACTGAAGAGCACAGAGAATTAGTCAAGGAAGGTGAGAAATGGATGAAAGACACAGCTTCATCCTACACATTTGTAGCAGCACTTGTCGCGACAGTAGTGTTTGCATCCGCATTTACAGTACCAGGCGGCAACAACAGCGATAAAGGAATTCCCATCTTTTTAAACAACTTGTCATTCATGGTTTTCGCTGCATCAGATGCCATAGCTCTCTTTTCTTCATCAACATCAGTACTGATGTTCTTGGGTATACTCACTTCGCGCTATGCGGAGGAAGATTTTCTCAAGTCCTTGCCAATGAGATTAAGTATTGGCCTAGTTAGCTTGTTTATCTCAATAACATCAATGCTAATAGCCTTTAGTGCATCCATGTACATAGTTCTTTCTCATCAATCGGGATTTGTTCTGATTCCAATCGTTCTATTAGCTGTTTTTCCGGCAAGCTTATTTGCTTGGTTGCAGTTCCCTCTCCTGGTTGAAATAGTCCTTTTAACAAATGGTCCTAGTGTATTTGGTCAGCAAAGTAAGGAAATTATCTACTAGTTGTGAGACTTGGTATGGCAATAAATTTTTCACTAAGCATGTTTTGACTGTTTGATATGTCTCTCTATGTCAACGTTGCAGGTCATTTTCTTTCATTTTTGTATGTATTGTCTTTGCGTGGTAATTGTATCAGACTACTAGTACACAAAGCAGCAATGGAAAAGTCAAAAACGACGACACATAAATCTATTAATGCAGAGCGTGGTTAAATAAAGGGGAAATTCACGAAAACCGAAACAACTCCTACTGGTTCAATCCATTAGTACAAAACATCAAAACATGGGATTATAAAAACCGTAAAAATTGATAAAGAAGCGTTCAAAGTGACTGAAAACTCATCAAAACGTCTGTTTTTAAGCCGAAAAATGTGCTTAACGATTTGGCTATTAACACATGATGTCGGGCTTGAAAGTAGGGATTTGATATATTATGAGCCCAAAACGGATAACCAATGCCCAAAATATTATCGTTTTAGCGAACATGGGTCAAAAACGCTGATTTACGATTCCATTCCAAATAGAATTGAGATGCGACTGCAGCACTATTATTGTTCATAATTTGAAATCTGAAATATGGTTTAAAGAATGCAGATAGGTCTACTCTGTCCAGGAACAAAAACAAAACATATGGAGAGTCTTCAACTACACGAGTCAGTAGCAAACAAAGACCATTGAATTTTTTATCAAGTAAAATAGAGTTTTCCTGCCGTCTGTTAACAATTCAAATTCAACCCACCATAACCCTAAACTTTCACAGAAAATCAGCTGTCCAAAAAGTCTTTTATAGATCTCAACGACCATGACATACAAGAGGATAAGTTAATTGACCTTAAACAATGCAGAAACAGAGTCCTTATCAGCTCATGGGCTTACAAAAAAACATCACATCCTCCAAAACTTCACAGCACACCGACACTTAGAATATGCTCAATCTCATCTCCTTCCAAAATATGTAACTTCCCCACAACATTATTCCAAGACTTTGAAAATCAAGTTTTACAGGCTCCCTTCATATTTTTGGGTAATATTCTCTCTTTCTTCCTCCTCTCAAACACAAATTTTGCGTAAGTCGCAATGACCATCGAAGAACCAGAGCCAAATCCCACAACAGATCATGTCGTAGACTGGCTCGAGGACTCGGTGTCGTTTTTCTCATCACTCTTGGATGATCCTTATTCCGGGGATATCAGTACATGCTGGTGGGATCAAAGTCAAGATGCAGGGCATGATTTTATCAACACTAGTACTACTTCTTTCAATAGCAGCACAACCTACTGCACAAATAACATTACAACTAGTCCACCGCCAGCTGATTCAGTCGTCCCTAAAAATTCACCCCCGTCGGATTCGTCCAATAAACGGAAAGCCCCAGACGACCAAGTTCTCAAAGCATCTCTAAGTCTTCATCAGAGAAAGAGTAATGGTCGTCGGATAAACAAAGAGAGAGATGGCGACGGAGTAGTCCAAGAAGTTGTGGCAGCTAAGAAATCAATGGGGAACAAGAAAAGTACTGGAAAGGCCACAGGCAACAACGGTAATAACAAGGAAGGGAGATGGGCAGAACAATTGCTGAATCCCTGTGCTGCAGCCATCACAGCAGGCAACTTGTCGCGAGTTCAGCACCTTCTTTATGTTCTCCATGAGCTTGCCTCTTCAACTGGAGATGCCAATCACAGGCTAGCGGCTCACGGACTCCGAGCCCTGACTCACCACTTATCCTCCTCCACTTCCTCCTCCTCTCCCCCTATTGGAAATACCACTTTTGCTTCTACAGAGCCAAGATTCTTTCAGCGATCCTTGCTGAAATTCTACGAGGTTAGTCCTTGGTTTTCCTTCCCCAATAACATTGCTAACGCTTCCATCCTCCAGATTCTCAGTGGAGAATCTGATCAAACACGTAATCTTCACATTCTTGACATTGGAGTCTCACATGGTGTACAATGGCCTACACTTCTTGAGGCCTTAACTCGTCGATCTGGAGGACCGCCTCCACTCGTACGTATCACAGTGGTCTCTGCCACCATTGAAGCACATCAAAACACTGAGACCCCATTTTCAATAGGTCCACCAGGTGATAACTTCTCATCAAGACTTCTTGCTTTTGCAAAGTCCATGAACATCAATTTACAAATAGATAAGCTTGATAACTATCCTCTGCAAAATCTTGATGCACACATCATCAACACATCAAGTGATGAGACCTTGATAGTTTGTGCGCAATTTAGGCTCCATCATTTAAACCACAACATACCTGATGAGAGGAGTGCATTCTTCAAGGCCTTGACAAGCTTGGAGCCAAAAGGAGTCATACTTGGTGAGAACAACATGGACTGTAGCTGCAGTACTTGTGGAGATTTTGCAACTGGATTCGCGCAGCAAGTGGAGTACTTGTGGAGGTTCTTGGACTCAACGAGTTCAGCATTCAAGGGGCGAGAGAGTGAAGAGAGGAGGGTACTGGAGGGAGAAGCAGCTAAGGCTATGACGAATCCCAGCGAGATGAATGAAGGGAAAGATAAATGGTGTGAAAGGATGCGAGGAGCAGGGTTTGTTGGCGAGATATTGGGAGAGGATGCCATCGATGGAGCTCGAGCTTTGTTGAGGAAGTATGATAGTAACTGGGAGATGAGGGTGGAAGAGAAAGATAGGTGTGTAGGGTTATGGTGGAAAGGGCAGCCTGTTTCATTCTGTTCATTGTGGAAGTTGAATATGAAACTTGAGGGTAGTTAAAATAGTTATGGCACTGTGTGTTTTTCTCTTACTGTCTCTATGTATAAACACTCAGGATTGACTCATGTACAAAATTGTTGTCACCTTGACTTTGTTAAAAGCACCAGGGGAGAGTTTATCATATATATTTCTCAAGAGAAATGAGGAAAGGTTGCTTGAACTTCCTGGCAACCTTTCCCTGCCAGTCTACTAAACATATACAAAGGAACATGACTAGTTTGTTTGTTTGTCAAGGCACAAATATCACCTGAGAACTGTGGATTGTCCGCCGACAAACAGGGCATTTTGGGGATACTTCACATTCGATTGATAAGGCACAGCGATTGCAACAAGCTAGATGCCAGCATGGAATAAATACCGATCGCCTTTTCCTCATCAAGCAGATAACACATAATTGCCCTTCTGGAACATCCCCTTCCTCATCCGTCATATCAGCTCTGGCAATGGCAGCACTGTTTGATTGCTGTGACCGTCTCTGTTTCCTCCACTCTTTCCATTTATTCAAATTCCTGAACAAAATAAGTGCATTTGGAAAAAATCAAGATACCATATGGGATCAAACTTTTACCATAAGATAACCAGTCAGTCTGTTTTATCGCAATGAATTAAAATATATGATGTTCAAAATTCACTAGTAATATTAAAATTGAGATTATAAATCTGCATATGATCATCGTCATTAACAAAGACCTTATCCCAAGGTACAACATAGAGGTCACAGATTCAATTCCTGGAACAAACTCTCCACATATTATGTAGGGTAAGTTTTGCATACATCCTACCTATCCCCGCCCACTGCTGAAACCTTGTACACAGGAGTTGTTTAACATCAAATGAAATCGCCTTCATCATTAATTCCTAGCAAATGCTACACTCACGACTAATTCTATAGAATCCATGTCCTTCCTAATCACTTCCATCCATGTCTTGTCTGGACTCCCTTTAATCTTATCAATATCTCCTCCTTCATTTTTTTTCCAACTATACAGAATACACACTACAGCACTAATTTTTCAATATTTCAAGCACATCTGCTAACCAACTTATCCATTTTTCTCGCACTTATCTTTTATTGGTGCTACCCTTATCCAAAAATGAATAGTCATGTTGTATATCCTGTCCTTTGTGTCACCAAGCATCTGATGCAACATTTTCTTGCATACCATACTCATTCTTTGAACATGTTCTCTTAATAAGCACACAGTTAGGACCATACATCATTACAGAGTGTATATCAGATCTACAGATTTTGCCTTTTAACTTCAAGGATACTCTTAAGTCACACAAAACAGTCAGTGCACTCTTCCACTTCATCCAAATAACTTCAATCATATTTCCAATATCCCCTCAATTCCATCATTTTTAGCAATGAGTAGAAATGCTAGCAATAAATATGTTTAACAAATAGGTATTTTGAGATTTGAGATATCAATAGTGTGTTGTTGGCACCTTCTTCGTGCCCGTGCAATAAATTTGTTTTTCCATTAAGAAAAAGAAAAAAGAAATAGGTTTAATAGTGGACCCTCAAGGAGAAAAGTGGGAGGGTTTGTTAAGTCAAAGGTAATTAATATATCCACAGTTCTTAACTACCACCATTGAAACTCTACCACTGGGCCACATGTTTGCCAGTAAACGGGTAAATGACTCCCGTGCAAAAAGCTCCTGCCGTGGGCAAGGTCATGGAGAGGCAGAATGCATACAAACCTTACCCCCACATACTATGTAGAGAGACTGAACTTATGACCTTTAGGTTAGACCTTTACAACTCTACTACTAGACCACACATACCTGATAATTGCATAACCAAGGACAACCGCTGACAATGAACCAAGAGCAATACCACTCCATAGCAATACTTTCGTCTTGAAGGCAAGATCCAATATCATTTGATCCTTAGTCATGTCAGACCTACAACAAGCACCATCTCACCAGTTATTCGTCTATGCATAACGCCTCAAAGAAATAGAGGGTGTCATCATCATAAAGATTTATCAATTAATGTTATGCAACGCATAGAATGATCTTTAAATGAACTCCACCACATGCTTACTAAGAGCAGCATCTATTTCCAATATTAATAAAAACACGACTTCGATCCTCAAAGAGAAAATCATGTCCAATTAATCTTCTGCCATAAAATCAGAGTCTATAGCTCTCTCAATTGGTCACCTGGCTTGTTTACTGAAGATAAGAGAAAATTCAACCAACTCCATCTCTAGTCCTATATGCAGCAGAAAATCAAAAGTTTTGACAAAACAAGTACATATTACATGTATTATGGAACTTTTAATACGAAAATCTCATTGAAAATGTACTAGAACCACAACACATACAGAAAATATGGAAGATCTTTGCACGACTTGATTTCAGGAATTCCATTTCTGAAACTACAAATGCCAACGGCAGTGATTTCCTTCCCTAGTGGAAGAATTTTCTCCTCATCAAGCAGCCCAACCTTCAAAAAACAAAGAACAATTATGACATTGGACATTGGTAACAGAAATAAGCATGCCAAGAGATCATAATAAATGCTACAGGAAACCTATAAAAGAAAAGATTCAGTCCAAAAGTGCAATTGAATACTTCTAAAAAAAGTTTAACAACTCCCGTAGTAGGGGGGGTCAAGATAGACAGAATATGCGCATACCTTACCTCCAAATAATATGCGGAGAGGCTACTTCCAGGAATTGAACATGTGATCTCTAAGTTGTACACTTGTACCCCTACAACTCTACCACTAGGCTACATGTTCGCCTATAAAAAGAGTAACCAACTCCCATGCACAAGGCTCCTCGCAATGGGCGAGGTCGGGGAGGGAGTTGGGGACAGGGAATATGTATGCAGCCTTCCCATGCATAATACAAGGAGAGGTTGTTTCCGATGTTTGAACCTGTGGCTTCTAGTTGCACCTCTACAACTTAACCACTGGGTCACATGACTTATAAATTGACTACTTCTATGACGAATAAATTAATCCATTCAATATATGATTTTTCAGAACTCACGGGGTATTCGTGACCAAAGAGTGCTTGAATGAATGTGTAAGGAGAGGCATCAATAGGCTGCAATTGATGAAAGACTGTTGTAAGAGGCATGGGATGTGCTGAGCCGTCAATACTGACACAAACATAATCTGATTGTGGCCATTGACCACCATCAACAAGAACAAAAGGAACCTGCCAAAAGATTACAAATAAGAGAAGTCCTCAATGTACCAAAATACACCACAGGAGATGCATTCAGTTCCATACAAGACCTGTCCATGCTGTTCTGAATAATTTAAGCACTTTATACACAATCTTATTAGCAGGTAAAGGCACTATATCCACCAAAGTTTTTACTTAAAATTAAATTCAGAATTCTTTCATATACTCAATAATGCCTTCAAACAACTAGGGTGATGCGATTAAAACCGAACCACATAGAAACAATCACTTATGACAGGGCAAACAATAATGATAAGGGTAAAAACCCTGCTTCAGGAGTTAAACACAAGACTAGGAGTTAAAGCCTGATTCATAGGAACTCTTTTCTCCTTTGCAACATGATCCATGAGCAAATCGAAAATGTAAAAAGTGAAGAACTACATAAAAAACATATGATCCAACTTTGAGACATAAAAATACGAATTGAAGTCTACCCATATAATCAAAACTCGCTATTAGCTATGACATGAAGTAGAGAGCTAACTAACATGTACAAAAATTTCGTAAAGCAAAGAATATTTGGAATGCGGTTGTTTTGCTAGTCAAATATTTAGATTCCAATGACCAGAAATTTACACAGTAAATTTCCAGACATATCTCATTATATATTAATGGCACTTCAACCTCTACAGAAGCCATTTAAAAAATACTTTGAAAAAATTATGGTACAGACAAGTGCTTTGAAATCTGTAATCAAAATTGAAAAAGGAACAAAACTTATCGTAGTCATCTTGCATGAAGGAGATCTTTCAACAGAAAGAAGAACTTAGTGCAAGTAAAGTTAAAGTCCACCATGCAAATCAACCATTGTCTAATCAAAAGTTCAATGCTAACTTAAAGGAAAGTCCTAAAACCCAAATTCGAATATACATCATTTGCTATAATCTATAATGCCGTAGCCCATAAGGAAATCCAAGTCAAAAAGATATCCAGCCGCTATATATGTTGTGAATAAAATTGAAACAGCAACCATGTCGATTATATTCAATTAGAAAAATAAACAAAACAAAGAAGTCATGAATTTTACCGTTCTTAATGAGGTTGATTCGTGTTCCCTCCAAGATCTTCCAAAGATAGCACGTACATCAGATGTCCATCCAAAAAGGCCCTTCCATTCATTGTATATACACTTCATGACATAAAAACGCCAAGGAATCAAATTTTCAAGTGTTTTACATCCTCACTAAGTTGTGTAAGAGTAAAATATATTGAAGAAGCAAACAGACCATTTATAAGCCAATCCTGGTGTATCAGCAAAACTACAGCTGTCCAGGTAAAATAACTGTTGCAGTGGCCCATCTAAACGGCTACATTTTGGAAATATATTTCCAACAACAAAGCATTTTCCATGTAACCAGAATAATTCAGAAAAGGCCAGTGACGTTCCAAATACAGATAGTAAAGCACCTAATTAAGTTTTTTCCCATATCTTAAATCTAGTTAAATGTTTTTTCCATATCTTCATCAAGACAATAATATAATAGGTCAGCTCGGGTCGGGTCCTCCAGGTCAAGACGGGGCACTACATTTGCACTAAAAAAAGACAGTAATATAATAGCAAAAGATGGTGTTTTATGCGACTTTCTACAGGAATTTTAGCAGTTAAGTCAGCGCAAATATATGTGCTTCATACAATACAAGAATTTAAAACAGGAAAAATATATTTTTAAAAAGACAATAACAGGAGCACAGGAAATTAAAATAACATGCAGCTGTCTCTTTTTCTTTGTTGTTATATAACAAATAGAGGGTGGCTACACGATGTCATATCCACTAAGAACACTTTCAGAAATCAGACAGGCCAGTCTGACCACTTAAACCTAAATCAAGATGCAATCATGTCAGGTTAAGCTCCTAAACCAATTTGATAAACGCTTGGATAAAAGCCTGACTGTAAGATATTAACACTGAAATGAAGATTCAAACCAAGGATAATATAGATGCTCACAACACTTCATCAACAAACTACTGTCAATGTCTCCTAGTCTAGGCTGCAGTACGAAAAGATGCAGAATGCATTTAAATTGGAAATCCATTTTTTTTTTCCTTTTTGAGACCCCTGCATTCAAATTCATTGAGAATCATGTACAGTTGTAACCAGAAATAGAAACACCTTTTCATGCATAACAGAAAACTGACTTGTTTATAAAGTATTTAGTTTAAAGCATTATTCCACATGTAACAAACTATAAGAAAACATTTACCCTATGAATTTTATCTAGATATGGCAAGGAACACAAGATTTATGCTCTTCAGTCAACCCAGCAGTTTACTCCAAAAGTTACGACCCTGACCAATATTACAGCTTCGTATAAAGCATAATCCTGTTTTAAAGCATCTTATTAATTCATTGTTGCAAGAGACCAACTTCCAGAGACTTGTTGCAGGCAGCTTATAACAACATAGCCTTTGTAGACAACAAATAATTGAGAAATATTCCTCCAGAGTTGGCTTCAAACTCTATGTTGCTGGTTCATCAGAATCTGATATTTTCCCTCTTAGAAACCATGGATATTTTCCACTTGACTGTATTTTTCCGCACCTTCTTCGTGCATTTTATTTTAAAGAAGTTATTTTCTTCTCATAGCAACAGCCAATGGTTATCAGCTCTCAGCAGTAATCTGATCTGTAAAACTAACAAATACTTAAACTCTGAAAAAGGATGTTCATTTTCCAATTTGTCTGATTATCAACTAGCTTTTTCAAATGAATCACCCCAAACATTACGAAACACAGAAAGTATATCACATAACATGAAATAGAGGGGGGAAATCTCAAACTTGTTCGTATACACAAATTATAAGCCAGCGTAGTAGCGTACAAATCGAAATTAACACTGTCGTAAAATACGTATCATATCAACTAGAAGGACATCTTCTACACAAATTACAAGCCAGCGTAGTAGCGTACAAATCGAAATTAACACTGTTGTAAAATACATATCATATCAACTAGAAGGACATCTTCATTCATAGACATGACAGAAAATGCACAAGCTCCAATTCTACCGCCTTTCCTAATGACATTTTTTCAACAAACATGGTCCACCAAACAGAAATAAACAATCATGTCATAAGAGATTGAGAAGAACCCCATGTATATATGCATACATTCAAGTATCTCTGCAGCGCGGTCAACTGGTCATACTTAGGTTATTTGTATATATGTGTGCTTATGAGAATGAACAAATTCTCTATGTGCCCTGTATATGTGTATTTACATACCGTTTGAGTTCTCTGTATGACAACTGCCTTGTCGGCCGACTCATGTGACACAAGGATATGAGGCCTGCCAAGGCTCTTCCAGTTTCCTTCGACTGTCGATTTGGCCTCAACGCTGCCGCGTACGATCACGAGGTTTTGATCAGACGACTGAGAGTAGTCATCAGAGGACGGTAACAAAGCACGAAGATCAGGGACACCGGCAGAAGGAGCATGACGGATTCTGCGAAGTGCGGAGGAGTTTGCCGTGAACTTGAAGAGCGAGCGCACGGCCGCGTAGGCAAGGACTACTCCGAGAACAGCACCGTCGAAGGAGAGAGCCAACTGAGAGAGGATCGAAGCTAGGGCTTGGTCGCGCGAGGACATCTCGAGAGTTCATAAAATATCAAGCAAGATTATACGCCCGACGGAAAGGATGGGAGCCGAACAGCTTTCACTGTTCCGACGTCCGAGGATCTTATAGCTGTACAGACGTTCTGACTTCTGTAGTGATCAAGATTCGTGTGGGCCTACTAACTTTCAAACATGGGCCAGGACCTACCATAAGATACATATGGGTCCACTCGATAATGAAGATCGAAGCTCATCTAGTTCTAGGCCCACAAACCAAAGAAACACAAGCAACATGTCATATGTCAATCTTGTACTCTTTAACACAACACGTATCCTACCTCTATAATTTCTAAACACCTAACCTGACAATAATAATATCACCTTTCACTTAGAGATCCTGACACATTGATTTATATATGACTTTAGAGCACTTGCATCAGTTTCTCTGAACTGATCCAAGTAGGTATTTTAGATAATAGAAAATTTAGATTTAGGTAAAAAATCAGTTGCATCAGAATGTGTTAGAGCTCTGTATAATAGATAATTTCAATATTGATTATCTACAAGTAGATAATCACTGTTGCATTCTGAATTATTAAAATAATATTATTTTTGTATCTTCTCTCTTCTCTCTCTTGTATCCCACTCCTCTCATAAATAATATAAAATCAATAAAGAAAGAATAACAGAGATATTGATGCAGTGATGGTTAAATAAAGAAACGGTAAATTGTCAAAAAATGGTGTTTGAGAAGGTAATATAGAGAATCGATTAAAAGACACTAATGCGAGTGCTCTTACACATACTTTATTCAGGGATTCATCCAAAAGGACACTGGTTGTTCACACAATTTTGAAGAAAAAACTTTCATATAAATACTATCCTCCCACCTCGAGGGGATTCGGATAATTACAAGCAAAAAAGACTCACTCCACCTCGCAAAAAGACTCAACCTAAACACTATTCGTCTTCGTTATTCTATCCACGGTCACCTCTTCGTTCATTCTACTGACTTGATCGTCGGAGCCTCTATGGCTGGCACCCCCTAATCCGGCCTTGGAGCTTCTCACGTGGTTGCTCTTGTTGTGAAGTTTACAGGATTCAATGGTACAGACGAGTCTTCACATCATCAAGACTAACTTTTCAACGATTGTAGAAATTGCTTCTACAACTGCAATATAACAAATGTTCACTACTGTTCCGGCTAATTATTCTTCGGAATCTTCTCAAATTCTAAAGGAAGATGACCATCAAGTTGTTTTATCTGTTAGATGAGATATGTATTACGTACAAAAGCAAGATAAAGGTAATATTTCCAAACTCCGACATGTGAGGTAAAGTGTAGTACCCTTAGGGCTATTATTGATACGATTATCATTATCAAACATGGAATACCATTATCGTATCGATCCCTTCGATAACTCAAAAAATACTACTGTTACCATTACCATTACCGTAAGAGTAAGCCGGTAATTGGTAAATTGTGTGTGCGTGTGTGAGATATCATGACATTAAAAACAGAGTTATTAAATTATTAAATTTCATTTGTATATATAAACACATTATTGCAAGATCTTGAACCGCAAAGTGAAAAGCATCAATGGTTTAGATTATAAGACATCAATCTAATGATCATAATTAAATAAAATTAAAACTAAAAATAATATTATTATATATTTAATATATGTCGATAATCGGGAAATTTATCGATTTTGAACTTTGATTACCATTACCGGTATCAAATTCATCGGTAAATTTATCATACCGAAGTATTGGTAATAGTATACCACTATACTATCATTTTCGATAACCAATGTGTCTGTAATAATACGATGATGAATAATTTACAACTATCATAACAACCCTAAGTACCCTACACGAAGCGCATTGTGATTCTCCAACACATGAAATGAGAAAATGAGACAAAGCATAAAGGCATAAACTTTTTGGGAGAAACATGTTCAACGTTTCTAACCAATTTTAAGAGGACAATTGAGATTCCTTTAGCAGATGCAGCCAACTACAAGAACTGAAGAACAGCAGAACCAAGTCTAAATTATCAACCACAACACGTTACTATTACCGAAAGCTTGGTTCCGAAAGGAATGACGCAACCAGAGGCGTTCCTGGGGATTGGCGAGATAGGTGGTCACCCAGGGCCCCCAAGTCACTAGAGCCCCATATTTTGAAAAAACACTAGACTATTAATATTATAGTAGTCATAAGAAATGCTAAATGAGTTAGTTATATTGTTTATTGAAAGTGATTTGGTGGAAAAAGTTGATTAGGGTTGAAGATTCAAGACGATAAGTCTATTTGGGTGGGTTTTTTATGACTTGGTAAATCTCTGTCATAATTTATTATTATTTTTTCATGTGACTAAAATAGAAAAATGAATTTCTTTGGGCGACTAAAAGTCATCACGAGATACTTGAGAACCTCATATCGGCTCCGTTTGAAAGAGCTTATTTGTTGTAAAAATAAACCAACTTATAAGTTGTGAAAAATAATCTAATTTATAAGTTATAAAATAACCTAGTTTATAAATTCTAAAAAAAGTCTATTTAAATTTAATTTAAGAGATAGAATAAAAAAAAGTTTATAATATTATCTTAATAAAAATAAGAAACAAAAAAAAATGAATAAAAACAAACATAAACTCTAAAATAAACTTCAATTTGAAGATCATTTTTTAGGAGCTTATTAAAGCTTATAAGTTAGCCCATGTGGCGTGTTTGGCAAGCATGCTCATTATCTACGGAGCTATATCTATACATATATAAATGACACAGCAACAATCCATATATTTATAAATTTGTACATGTACATAAATAAATATAGGCTGAGATTTCTTAATCACCTATATACATCTAAAATGTAGTTGTTTCATATGACTTTTTAGATATATAATTATCTATATTTTATTGTGCATGACGTCATTGACACGTTAGTTGCTTCTTATTTTGTAGATGCATAATTAATTAATTATCTCTACTAAGTCGTTTAGGAGTATGTTGTGTTTTGACCTCTTGTGGTGAAGTGAGTTAAGTTACGAAAATGTTGCAAGGTAATCTCAGTTATAGCGACAAAAAGTGTTTGACACATCACTAAATACTGTGACAATATGAGAGGGAAGATTGGATATATTTCATTGATATCAATTAATTCTTGATAAATTTTATTGTAAAAATATAAATAGAATAATAAAATTGATTTGAGGGCAAAAAAAAATCTCGTGTTTTGACGTCACGTAACTATTCATCGAATAATTGACTGATAAACTTCAGCCCACATGAAAGACCCTACAACCCCCATGGATCAGTTGAGACATGGACCGAGACTTAATACGAGTGTCATTAGACAACCGTAGCAGGTGACAGATTAGGTGATGTTTTTAGAAAAATATGTTCAAGAAAAATTATGTCATGACATATCTACATTTATGCATGCTATACTTCATATTAGAAGAAGCTATCTACATCTACATTAAATAAAATTAGGGAAGTCCTTGTCGACAACCTAATCATAATCGGCATCCTTATCTTAACGCTTTGTCTAACTAAAACCATAAACAACTCAACATGTCTGACTTAGACTAATCTGAAAATCCATATCAGAAGAACTGATTGAAGTTTGTTGCTGTCAATTTCATTGACATATGCAGAAGAAGTACAGCTACTTAATTATGCTAAGTTTACTAACCCAGTTGCAGGTCAATATCACAATCCACAACTTTGCCTTCTCAAAGTTTGGTATTTATTGGCTCTGAAACAAATGACTTAATCAGACTATTCAGAGTGACAAAGGATTCCACATTCACAGCATGCCCTGCATCCTTTATTATCTCCAATCTTGCCTTTTCTCCCAGATACCTATATGTATATGTATATATATATATATATACATATTCCATGAACCCAGGTCAAATGAGGAAGCACTGATTCTGATAATGGTATGAGTAACTAATCAATTTACCTCTGCAACTGGTAAGCCATGTATAATGGGAAGACTCTGTCCTTATCACCCCATATCAACAGTGTTTCCTTCATTTCATCCAAAAGCCAATATGTTATCATTGTTGTGTAACCAAATAAATAATAATAAAGCAATTATAGGTCCAACCAACCTGAGAGAGAACAGGAAGGTTTGAATCTGCTTTCTTGGTCAGCAATTCCTCCAGTAGCTCTAACTTCTCCTTCCTCTGTTTCCTATATATCCCCTAAAAACAGGGCACAAAACAGTTTGGATTTTGTGAGTAGTAGATATGGGGGCTCTACGATTACTCCATCCCTCCCAATTTGTTTGTCATCCTTTGAAAATCTAATTTTTTAAACTTTTTAAGGAGACATCATTTAATGAAGTTCAACTATACAAAATAACAATGTTATTTCAAATTTGCCCTTATTTATGATAGTATTTTTTTCCAATGGTAATTAAAGTTACAAAGGTAATTATAAAATACAACAACAAAATTGTTAATTAATGAATAAAAGTTACATCAGTTTTGGGACAGCTCAAAATAGAAAGAATGACTAAGAAAATGGGACGAAGGGAGTAGGAATTTAGAAGATGGGGCTGTAATTAGCTGTATTTATCCCCAAAATCTTCCCAAATTTGTGTTATTAAGTATTATTGTCATACTACGATATAGATGATTTTGAAAAAAAATAATGCTAAATCTTAAATACTAAACTTGAAATTCTAAACCTTAAATTTTAAACCTTACACAAAACCTTAAATCCTCAACCTTAACACTAAATTCTAACTCCTAAGTTCCAATAACACAAAAAAAAAATTATCCAAAAAAAAAATCAGTTTGGGGATTTAGAGGTAATTACTAGGGGTGGCAAAAAAATCGATTTGGAGTTTGTTCTAGGTCAGACAATAGCACGTGTTTACGAAATATTTACATGTCTGGGCCCTAACCGGAATTGGATTTCGGATGTACTTAATTGACCAAACCTAGATTGGTCTAATTCGAACTGTAACCTAATCCGGGTTAGGTTTAAACAAGTAAATCAGACAAAATTTATGTGTTTAGACCTGAACTTAGTTTTAAATCGAACAAAATTTTTGAGTTTTAACATTAATTTCAAACATATAATTTTTGTTCAAACTTGGTTTAATATGGGTCTAACAAATATAATTCCGACCCCTATTCCCTACCATTAACAAAGTGTACAATTCTCATCTAATAGTTTGGGAGGTGTGTCGCATCACATCACATTTTCGTATTTTCTCGACCATTGGATGAGAATTGTAGACAAGAGAATTATGGAGTTCTCTCGTCTGTCTCAATTAATACTAATTAAAAATTAAGATAAATAAAAAATAAAAGACTACTCACATCAATAAAACCTTGAATAAAAAAATTGGGAGCCCACTTGAGAGGATCAAACTTGAATGTCGAGTATCTAACCAACAAACGCGCATCTTCAATGTTATCCGGCACCAGAACATCCAATACGTTTCTCCCAAATTTGTTCAACTCCTCCGCTCTCTGTTCGTCGGAACAACCAATTCCGGTACTCACTAACACAACCTTCTCCACCATCTCCGGATACTCCTCCGCCATCCGATACGCCACGAACCCTCCGTAACTAATCCCGTACACCGCGAATCGGTCCAGCCCTAACTTCTTCAAACCTTCGATCATACACTCGGCTTGAAACTTATCGGTCCGGCCAGACCGGGTCGTTTGAGATTTGCCGAAGAACAACAGATCTGGTACGTACAAGTTGAAATGCTTAGACAGGGAAGCTACTTGGGGGAAAAACTGCAACCGCGAAGTACCACCGAATCCGTGAACCATGACTAGATCCGGTTTATCGAACCGCCTATGCTTGGCCGTCCAGAAATGGAGAGTGGTTTGGTCATCTAAATCGACGGTGCGCGGAGAGAGACCACAGAACCAGAAATAGATTGACAAGACAGAGTCTACGTAGGCTGTGAGTGGAGTCCGGTGTAAGGAACTGAAACCGGATTTGAAGAGACGGAAAAAGGCGAGAGTGATTGAGAGATAGGAAGATACGGCGTACAAAAGCAGCTTGGAATACTCCATTTTTGAGAAGTTAAAACTTAAAACTGACGCCCGCAGCTTTCGCATAAATAGGGGCGCGCAGTGCACTATTGTTTTGGATGATTGAGAGAGTCAGTGCTCACTGGACATCTAATAAAAAGTCATATCGGAATTAAGTGGAGTGGTAGTTGTTCGTTGAAACTTAGTTAAATAAGGGAAAAGTATCAATTACGCATCTATAGTTTACAAAATGGATCGATTGAGCCCTTATATCTTGTTTTGATTACTTACAACAGTTGAACATAAAAGTGATGATAAATTAAGTTGCACTACATGAATGATCATCTACCAAGTCTTCCTGTTATAATGGCATTGATTGGTATTTGTTTTTTTTTTAAAATTTATAATGCCATGTCATTATCTTTCACCTATTACATTTCATTTGAATTTTTTTTAAAATACAAATTATATCATATATTTATTGTCATGTAAGCAATACTTAACGGGAATTCACTATGAGGGCTAATGGGATCCGAAATCCAAACTATGGGGGCTCAAATGATCTGAAAAAAATATAAGGGCTCAATCGATCCGTTTTGCAAAATACAGGGGCTTTGGTGATACTTTTCCCTTAAAATAATTGTGACATTCATAATAAGTTTAGACATGCATGCAAAGCCAAACTATCAGATGATGACTACTAAAGAGACAAAGCCAAACTATCAGATGATGACTACTAAAGAGATGTGTAGAAAATTGAAGCGAAAATACATCAAGATTAAGGATACGGCGCGTTTAAATATATCGTTATTTTTTTTAAAATACATCACAATATCAATTTAAAATATAATTTTTTTTATAAATACACAACCCAAAATTTATTATTATACCTTTATTGTATTTTGATAAAAACACACCAATACATACACTACCATTCTTGTTAAATACAACACCGTGAAACAAGAAACTACTTTCCCTCCAGCATGTTGAGTATCAACCGCAGGTCAACAAAGGAACGCAATAACAAATCAAATCAAATCAATGTTTGATGAAAAGAGTAACACCATAATCCACCAGAAATTTGAGAGAAAACTCTCTAGAGTTTCAATATGTTTGATAAAATGATAGATAATGATCACTAAGACCGACTACAACCCTAATAGAAGCTAAAACGTAAAATAAAAATTACAAAAATACCTTTAAAAACAGAAAAAGACCCTTTTGAGGCCCAAAACAATGGAATTTGGCGAAGCGAGGGTTCAGGTTCAGTTCAGAACGCCATTTCGCTTCAGTCGATTAAATTTCATCGAATTCGGACAACGTTTGCCAAATCAAGTCCTATTCAGCCCAACCATTTTCAAGCCCACTAAAATGATTCTTGTAACTGATAAAACTTGTAAATAACAGCAACTTTAGTGGCAGCAACCTATTAGCCTTATTTACTCCTATATCAGAGCATCTACATCGAATTACCTAAATATGGATCTGTCTCTAAAATAGAGAACGATTATAGAGAACTTGTCAAGATGGAACTCTGCATTAGATTACCTAGAGATTCCTTATTTTTCAAAACAAGAACGGTGGCTCCCTACATCTAGAAAACTATTATTCACTCCCCTAAACATAAAATAATATTTTTATTACTTTACTCTCTCCTCTCTCTCCTCACTCCTCTCTCCTCTCTCCTCTCTCTCTCCTCACTTTTTCTCTCACTCTCACTCCTCACTCCTCTCTTTCTCTATCCATTCTGTCTCCTCCCTATTCCTCACTTTTTCTCTCTCATCTCTCTCCGACAACATCTCTTCTTCTCCGGATCATGAAATCAAGCCAGAAAAAAGTTAAACTTCTCCAATTTTTAATAACATTAATTTATTATTTTAAATAACATTAATTAATTAATATTAAATATAATTAATCTATTGTTTTAAATGGAATTAATTTATTATTTTAAATAGAAGTAATTTATATTAATAGAATAAACAAAGGAAAGAGAAAGAAATATTATTTTAATATAGTAGAGAATATGTTAGGTAATCTGATGCAGTGTTGATTGGATAGAGAATCTATAAAATAAGGGAAATTAAGTGATATTTTATCTGTATTTTAACGAATCTGTTAAGGGAAACTGATGCAGGTGCTCTCAGTGGTATAACTTAATCTTTTAAAGTTGATGACAAGATAGAATAATTGTTGTGCCAGGATAGTGGCATCAAATCAGTTTTTGTTGTTTTTAAGTGTGTGTATTTATGGGGGGTCATTATATGATGTTCAAGAATGGATCCCAACTTTCAAACTGTTGCCATGCCTAACAAACTTGGCATGAGGCAGTTCATGCATGGGGGAGCGATGGCTAGTAGTGGGAAGGCCAGAAGGGGTTGCAACTGGAGTTTACAACTCCGTTGATAATAACCTACGAGTTTATTTTCATGGTGTTTAACATCAGAGATCAAATGTCTTGTGTTCTTTAGTTATTTTGTAAAAGGACAATTATTGTCCAAAAGTTACAAAAAAATAAATAAATAAATTCAAGGGGTTGTATTTAACAAAAATAACAATGTATTTAACTAAGGATATTTTTCGCTCTAGTTTATGGGTCCCACACATTTGTTATTCATGATCTGTCATTATTGATTCTTAGGCCTAATAATGCGTCACATGTATGAAAGGTGCAAAACATTTACTTATATAATAGTTGGTTGGGTTATGCCAATCCAATGTGGAATATTAGTCTTGACATTCTCTTTGCACTTGTAGATTAAGTTATGTCAAACCTAATAAGTGAACAAATAGAGGTCATGTTAAAATAGATCGAATATTTGCTCTGATACGATATTAAAATTTCAAGTCCAAACACATTAAAGATATTGTCCGTGTAAACCACATGTCAATACAGATTTGAAGCAATGTTTTAGAAATCAGATTTCGGATCGTGCCGGTAGGCCACCAAAAATCGGTTCAACCGATTTGACCGGTCGACAGGTTTGATTTGATTAATTAAATTTTTGATAAATAATAATAAATTGTAAAAAATACTAGAAAAAAAAACTATAAATTAAAATTCATCCAATAAAATAATAACCACAATAATAACTCTCTCAATCTCAAATTAAACATAATATTACCAAATGTAATTTTCAATTAACAAACATTCTTATAAGATATTTTTTACTTATTTATTTGCATATTTTTTATAAAAAAAATTCTCAATTTTGAATTTTTTCAAACCGGACAATCTGTTTTTATATCGAAAACCGGCCGATTGACCGATATTTAATCAAACTGGTATTTTATCGATATTTTATTAAATCGTACCGATGACCCCTCCGGTTTCTGGTTCAATCGGTATTTTAAAACATAGATTTGAAGAGATGGAAAAAGGGCCAGAGACGAGTGATTGAGAGAGGAAGATACGGCGTACAAAAGCAGCTTGGAATACTCCATTTTTTTTTTTTGAAAGCAAAGAACTTCATTAACTTAAACCCTGAAGAAGAGCATAAATACTCGCCAAGTGTTTTGGATGATTCAGAGAGTATTGATCACGGGATACGTGTCATTTGCTAATTGTACTAAAAAAATAATAAAAGTCTTTTAACATTTAAGGGCACAATTAAGAGGGGTGGTAGTTGTTAGTTGACAAATGAGTGAAAATAATTGCGACGTTCATAATAATTTTAGACATGTAAAAGGCAACAAAGTTCAAATTAAAACTACTCAGATTACGACTAAGAAAGAGACAATGATATTGGAAATCGAAGCCTAAACGCATTAAGGATATTATCTGCTCTCTAAATCACAGGTCCGCATAGTTTTTTTTTCATGAGTTGACGTCATTGGTTCTTAAGCTCAGAAAACTAGTCGCATGTGTGAGAAGTGCAAGATTTTTATTTATATACCACTTAATTGAGTTATATCAATTCAGTGTGAGATATTGGTCTTGACACCTCCTCACACTTGTCGGCTGAGTTATGTCATATTCAACAAGTGGACAGGTAGATGTCACGTTCAAATGGACCAAGTCATTGCTCTAATACTATAATAAAATTCAAGCTCAAACACATCAAGGATATTGTCGGTTGTGAGCCATGGGCTCGCACAAATTTATTCTTAATGGGCAGTCACCATTGGTGAGTGGACAGGTAATAGCTATGGAACACGTCACTTTAGGTGAGGGGAGGTTTTGGACATGATATTTGCTTGGTTAAGGATATTTGATTGGTTAAGGTTAAGGTCGCCAATATGTTATGATGATTATCAGCATAGGTTTGAGATAGACGAGGCAGGTGACAAGACAGTGATGTCATTGATTTCAGTGACCATGGGGGAGAAGATCATATCCATGCATTTATATGAACAAATGGGTTGCATTATTGCAATGGGTTCCAATTACTATCGCAATACATGGAATCAAACGGATTCTAAAAGTAAACTTAAGTTGAGAGGCGGGTCATTGATCATACATGTGGGCCGCTGAAAAGATGGGCCTGACGGTCCATGGACTTTGTTGACGAACTAGGCCGACGGGCTTGGTTCTGGCGAGTCTGGGCATTAGGCAAATAAGAATCCAACCTTGCTCTTTGAAAGTGCTTTGATCAAATGTGTTGATTGGACTTTCATACCGACTTAAAACGTAAGCAAAGCCAATTTTTTGCCACTACAAAAGGAGTAAAGGATACAATCCTTCTTGGGGGAGAAATTTCCATTCACGCATAGTCACTTTTGTCTTTGGTTAGTTCTATCATCCATGGAGTTACTACGTACGAATGGAGATAATTTCCTTGTCCATATGTCTTACTTTCTAGGTAGCGTAGTAAATCATATTTTCTAGGGGTGGTAACGGTCGGTTTTTTGACATAAATTTAACAAACCAAAATGTAGGTTTTTGGTCGGTTTTTTCTGTTCGGGTTTTAGTGGAGTAATGTGTAATTTTTTTTAAAAAAAAACCGACCAGTCGGTCTGGTTTTGGTTGATTATTTTTTGGGTTCATGCAAACAACAAAACATTGTGTTTTTGTAACATGTTAACTTGGGTCATGTGAATTGAATATGTTTGTCGAGAGTATAATAGTTATTTAGTTATTGTTTTCATTCAAAAGAATTATAATGTACGTTTTGTATAATATTTGAACGGTTGAAGTTGAAGAGTGGATAAAGTTTTGGGAAACCAACCCTACACCCGTCCCATACCCATATAACATTAATGGTGTACTTTTGATTTTTAAAATTTTTATTTTTTGAAAATAATTTTATTTAGTAAATAATTAAACGTATTTCCTATTTTAATTTGAAAAAAAAAAAAACAGATATGACGTTTCAGAAGCATCACGTGATTCAGATTTTTAGAAGAAAAAAGAAATGCTCATTTTTCTTTTTTTGTTATAAAAATAAACACTACCATAAACATTTAGAAAATGTTTTTTTTTCCCACCAACCCCAACAATTATTTAATCATCACCAAACTTTTAAGAATTAAATGATCGGTTAGGATTTTAAAACCCATAGTTATTGCAGTACAGACAACAGTAGTTATTGAAGTCGACAATTTTAGCATACAAAAAATTGCTGCAATTATACAATTATCCGTTATGAAAAAGATTCCGACAGTTAGTATGGTTAAGTTTGTTGAGATTCTTGCTTGAAGCTTGTCATCCATGGAGATTGATGCTTCTCGGATTGCCTCTTTCTTGGCGCGTCATGTGACCAAATTCGCGCTACTTCATCTAACTTGGGTTTGTTTACCGTGGTTATTTTTGCTCGGTCAAAGTTCATTCGTCGTCCCACTTAACCAATACGCAAAGTTTTGTACATGTTTTTCAAATTATTTTCATTTTTTATCTTATACTTTCTTTTTGGCAACAGGTCACATGTCTCTGACCGTTGTTTTGTACTGATGCCAGTCTGGTTTGTAAGGTTAACGTTTGAATTAATGGTAGTGCTAAATGCCCAAGAAAATTTGTCCCATTACATTCCACATCAGCAACTTTATCATTATTTTGTCTCCATATAAACGTTCACGTTCCCTCTCTCTTTCTTCTCTTCCTTCCTTTCTCTCTCCCACTCTCACGAAACACCACCACCACTGTAGCTCTTTCGTCTGGTATCGATCAGAACCATCGACCCACCGAACGAAAACGTCTGACCCTCCACGCCACCCACCACCACTCATATCGTCAGGAAAAAGCACCAAAAGGAAGAGGTCACCACGGCACATCACGCGTCGATCTGGCCACCTCCAACGATGTCTCCTACAACCGATCATAGTTATATGTCAAACTCAATAGCTGGAAGTGAGATAACTAAGATCGCAGCGGCAGATCTTTATCATTTGCGTAGAATTACACTTTTGATGCACAAAAAGGTTCTGTTAAGTGTATTGAATCTCATACACATGGAAGTAAACAGAGCATAAGCCACGAAGATTGAACAACCAAGACTATCTACATGATACATTAAATAAAATTAGGCCAGTCCTTGTTGACTGGCGACAGTTGTAATCAGAATTGGCATCCTTATCCTTATCCTAATGCTTGTCTAACCACCAAAACATATACAAAAACATGTAAAATTCAGCATGTCTGACTTGTATCATCTGCTCAATCCTTAGCAGAAGAATAAATTGAATATTGTTTCTGGTCAACTTCATTGACATATGCTAACCCCCATTTGCAGGTCAATTATCGCAACTTGGCTTCCTCAAACTTTGGTATTTGGTGGCTGTAAAACAAATGACTTTATGAGCCTATTCAGAGTGGCAGAGGATTCCATATTCACAGCGTGCCCTGTGTCCTCTATAATCTCCAATCTTGCTTTTTGTCCCAAGTACCTGTACATATAATATAGATTCCATGAACAGTAATCTCAAATGGGGAGCCACTGATTATTGTTCTGATGATCATTTGATGGTTCACTGATGATTTGTTTACCTCTGCAACTGATAAGCCATGTATACTGGGAAGACTCTGTCCTTATCACCCCAAATCAACAGTGTTTCCTTCATGAAAAGTTGAGAACTCAATAATATGTCAATCAGCCAAACACAAAAACTAAAAAGTGAATTTTATTCTATTTTTTGGTAAAAGATGATAATATTAATACTTCAGCTCAACATGTCCGACGAACAGCTAAACCAATTCTAAACTCAAGACACCAACCCATCCCACTTAACATTTTAAATTGGGTCGAAACCCGTGCGGGAAGAACCTACAATAGACCTTTGGCCCATTCAAAAAAATAACATCTAAACTGATAGGGCAATTTGAACTTACGACTCTCAACATTTGTAAAGAGTCACTATCGAAAACAAAAGGAATAAAGAAATGATAGGACAAACCCTACCTGAGTTAGAACAGGAAGTTTTGGATCTGCTTTCTTTAACAGCAATTCCTCCAGTAGCTCCAACTTCTCCTTCCTCTGTTTGTTATATATCCCCTAGAAACAGAGCACAAAAAAGGGTCTAATTGAAATTCTGCTTCATTAGTGGGGTACTAATTGAAAATAAAGATGAAATTATCAAAAAATCACTCACATCAATGAACCGTTGGATAATGAAATTGGGGGCCCACTTGAGGGGATCAAATTTGAAAGTGGAGAATTGCACCAACAAACGCATATCTTCCGGATTCTCCGGCACCAGAATATCCAACACATTTCTCCCAAATTTACTCAACTCCTTCGTTCTCTGTTCATCGGAACAACCAACTCCGGTACTCACCAACACAACCTTCTGCACCATCTCCGGATACTCCTCCGCCATCCGATACGCCACGAACCCTCCGTAGCTAATCCCGTACACTGCGAACCGGTCCAACCCTAACTTCTTCAGCCCTTTGATTATACACTCGGCTTGGAACTTATCGGTCCGATCTGACCGTGTCGTGTGAGATTTTCCAAAGAACAACAGATCCGGCACGTACAAGTTGAAATGCTGAGACAGGGAAGCGATTTGGGGGCAAAATTGCCACTGCGAAGTACCACCGAAGCCGTGAACCATGACTAGATCCGGTTTGCTGAACCGCCTATGCTTGGCCATCCAGAAATGGAGAGTTGTTTGGTCATCTATATCAACGGTGCACGGTGAAAGACCGCATAACCAGAAGTATAGAGACAGGACGGCGTCGGATAGGTAGACGATGATCGGAATCCGGTTTAGAGAAGTTAAACCGGATTGTAAGAAGCGAAAAACTGCTAGAGTGATTGAGAGGTAGGAGGTTATGGCGTACCAGAGAAGTTTGGAGTACTCCATTTGTGTGTGTTTTGAGATCTAAAGCTGGCAACCATGGTTGCTATAAATAGTTGCATGGAGCGTATACTGTTTTGGATGATTTCCAGGGAGTTAGGGTGCGACACGTGTCGGTCGCCAAGTGTGATTAAAAAATGATTAAGTTATTGCTTAGGTGAGGATTTAGTCCGGGTTTAGTGAGGGTTTTAGTTAACTTGTGAAACAAAAGCGACTCGATCTAATTGAAAGCGACGGCTACCTACAAAATTGTAAGGATCTTTGTTTGCGTCCCATATATTTCAAATCAATGGTGAATACATACATTATTACTTTATACCCTTATGTGAGAATTCATATATATGCATATATATTTGAGATAATTCTCAGGTTCGTTTAATCGTAGCTTTGCAAAACTAAACAGTAACCACTACAAACAAAAAGCAGGCGTCCCTAACTTATAAGTTGAGGATGTCCGTATAAGAATAATCATATATATACGTATGTATTAATATATGTTTAGGAATATTTATATTGGTTTTTGAGTCCACACTTGCAAGCAAAGCTATTTAGATAAATATGTACAATTTGATCTACTTTTGACCATACAAGGGAAAATAACTAGGTAATAAAATAACCAAAAAATAAAAAAGAGAGAAAAGGAAAAACAAAAACAAAAGTAGGGTGTTGCTTAGAAGTCAAGAGAGAATATTATTGTTAATTAAGCACACAATTGATTGATGGTAATGTTTGTAGTTTGTACCTCAAATGTCAAGATATTTTGGTGGGAGGAATTTTATATTAAAAGTTGTATTAATTTGAGAGATTAATGGAGCTAGGCTATGTAGGATTAATAGGATTAACAATGTTGCTTAATGGACTAATTGTTAAAACACAAAATTAAGCATTAAATAATCAAATTAAGGTTAGTGTTGTCCCGTTGGTAAAATTACGACTTTGCTAACTATGGTGGTGTAGTCCAAGTCTCCAAGCAAAATATAGGACCAGCCGACCAACTCTCTTAAGAAGATTTTTGAAGTGCTTTCAAACATGATCTTTGCCAATTTTTTGTGCTAGTTGATTGAAAAAAATTCAAATAAAACCAACTATTCCCAAGTTGATTTTTGAATAGATAAGCATTCTCAAATGTCAACCAAATCACTTTGCCATAGTTTAATTGATTATTTCTTTGAATTTAGGGCGTACAATGCTTGAGGTCGGGAGTTCAAACCAACCAGTTGGAATATTTATTTGTGATTTGTGGAATCTTGGTTCAGTGGGCTTGTCAGACTTTCGGAACTCTACCCACTTGGGTTTTGACATAGTCTTAACTATTGCCAACACTATGCGAGCTGTTCTAGCAGTCCGAAGTTTATACGCACTCAACTGTCCGAAAAACATACTAGCCTGGGTAGTTCCTCGGTTATAAAACAAAAGTCAAATGTCAACCAATAGGTCAGGAGTCCAAAACCAACCAGTTCAAATATTTATTTGTGATTTGTGAAATTCTAGTTCAATGGGCTTGTCCGACTTCCAGCCTTATCGATATGTGTTTCAACCTAATCTTATCTATTGCTAATGTATTGTGGACTATTCAAGTGACACGAAATTTACGTCCACTCAACTATTATACTGGTCTGGGTGGTTCTTCGGTTTAAAAAACGAAAAGTCAAATGTCAACCAATCAATGCATGCAAATCTGTTCTAAAAACGCTCATTAACAAAAACAAGACCGAAAAGAAATTCATACACACAGGTACGATATTTTTTGTACTTTCTTGAGTTGAATGTCAACAATCTCTCAATCAATTATAAATATCCATTGACATGAATTTTGGAAAATTTTGATTTAATAAGAAATACTCTAATTAAAGTAGTTGAAAGAAAGGCACAGCATGTACACGTCTTAAACTGTGGGGTCATGCAAAATGGATGTCATAATTAAACTGCCTAACAGCGACAATTAAGTTGTATCTCACTTAGGACGGGATTTCATTTATTGCACACAAGTAGTAGTATTTATTTGTGCAATGGCGATCTCTTTTTCTTCATTTTTGGATGAATTAGATAAGATTGGTTGCATTTGTTTGGAGGTGATTACTAGTACTATCTAACCAATTTGTTGGACTTTTTTGTGAGCTACTAATTAGTTGGGATCTACGATTGATGTGTCACAAATCATACATATACATATATAGATAGATATACGAGGTGCTAATATACCAAAATTATCCCTCCAAAGAAATGTTGACACTTGGCAGATAAGATATCAAGGAGCGAGCATAGGCAAACCCGAACAGAAGTAATGGTACGACAACGAAGAAGACGCCTTGATACCAACCCGAGGAGACATCTCGGTAAAGGATCCATGTATATGCATATCAAAGAGATACAAGTTCTGAAAGAGTTCGACTCCCATTGAGAAAGGAATCCAGATGGGATTTACCCTCTGAAAAATCATCCTAAAGATAAGATCAGGAGGAGAGAGATTTTCTCCTATTACAATTAGAATTATTAAACTCATATAAAAAAGAACATCAAACGCCAGGTAAATAATTTTTGAACCTTGCACTTTCAATTTTAGTTTAGATAGAGAGCTCCAAGTACAAAGCAACTCTCAACAGGGAAGTTCCGTACAGACTTGAACGTCGGAGAGGTTCCCTAAATATACTCTCAGGACCCCTATAGATCACGCAGCGAAACAGCCAGCCAAAGAAGTTGACCTGACCAATTTATTTTTCATTTAGGTTGATCCTCTTTTTGACATCATCACAAGGAAAATATGTTTGTTCTTTTCTTTTCTTTTAAAATTTATTATTGGATCCGTTTGGTAGAGCGATTGGATTGATTTTCAATGCTAACAGAAAAGCTATTAAAAAAAACTGAGCTTAAAGCTGTGAAATATGTTGTGAGGTGTTTGGTGAAGTAAAAACTGACATTAGCAGAAAAATTGTTGAAATAAATTATTATAATATTAGATTTTTAAATTTTTATATTAAGATTTATATTAAATTAAATCTAATAAATATTTTTCTTATTAAAATTAACCTTATATCATTAATTATAAATTGTTTTCATATTAAAACTGAAAATGTTAATTAGTAAAAGAAATAAAATATAATGTTGTAAATATTAATAAAAATTGTTAATAAACAAATTCGTGAGTAAAATAATAATGTAAACGTTTTTTTAAATAAAATTAATAAAGAAAATTTAGGGCAAACAAATGTTATGTCAAATAAAGTGGGCCCAATCCTTATTTAAAAATTAATAAATTGTAATCATCTATGGGACCCACCAAAAAAATTGAAAAGAAAAAGATAAGAACATAACCGCCATCACGGAGCTTCTGTGATGACAACGGATCCGCTAGTGGTGTAGCGACATCGATGAGAGTTTAGTGCTGCGGATCCACTGTACCAAACAAAGAGATTGTCTATGTATTGCAATGTTATGACTACTTTTCATGTGTGTTTACACACACATACATGGATCAAATTCTATGATCTTATAAGGTTTTGAATTTAATTTTCACTAACAATAATATCCTTGTTAATACGCGTTGGACTCTAGTCTAACTCATCCTATTTATCATATGAGAAATTTTTGCGTTTAGATATAATGATTTGAGTTTAGATTCATATTGAATATTCCAAAAGAAGCCTATGATGTTGATGTAGCTTAAAAGTTATATAGATATCTCTCTCTATATTTTTTTTTAAAGAAAAAGGATATGTGAAGGCTTTCTTGGAAGTTACAAAATGTACGAATCATAATTATGGAATAAGGAATCTTTATATTTTTCCTTTGTTATGTGCAGGCTTTCTTGGGAGTTACAAAATGTATGAACGACAAGGATATTGCCCCTCAAATACAAAAAATTCACAAAGCCGTGCTTAAAGTCATTATTATTTGGACACAATTCAATTATTCAAACTTAAAAAGTTTTTTGTATTACAAATTTTAAATTTTGTTTTGTTTTAAATTTTATTATTTATTCCATTTTTGAATAAATTTAAAATTTCTTTTGGAACTTCACACACATCCCATCTTGTTTAATCCGGATATGTTTGTTAAGAACATAAACCCCCACATCTGTTAGACAAATGTCTACCGAATGATTTATATGACAAAGCCAACTTCCTTACAATCATTTAGACTTTTTTCTAGGCTCAATAGGTTGGGTTTCGATCAGTTCTTAGAACAAAATTGTGACGGTAATCCAAAGTATCAACGGGAATTAGAACCCTGAACCGGACAATATGATTGATTGTATAGGGGTGTAGATTTTTCACAATGTTACACATTAACTCTTCTTATTTGATTTTGACAATTTAATTTGGTCCAATTACAATTTATCTACATCCCTAATTTTTTTTAATCGTGAATGCATTTTGATAGCCCAACGATATATAATTTTTGTCTGAAACAATTGTATTATGTTAAGTCCCACCTCGATAAGATGTGGGAACAACTCCTTGTTTATAAGGAGCAAGCCCACCCTTAACCACTAACAAGACATTTTCCTAGACTTGAGTGAAAAGTATATTTGTAATTGATTCTTATTTATTTCTTTCCATGTAGAGCAGAATTAGTCTAGGGTTGTTTGTCTGTATATATAGTTAGTCTCTTATACATGTAACTCACGCCATTATTCAATATCATAGCAAGACAATTGCTTTTGTCTACTGTTCATCTCATTCCTTCTTTTCATGCATCTGTCTTAAGCTTTTAACATGGAACCTGAGCCAGGTTCCATGTTAAAAGCTTAAGACAGATGAATGAAAGCAATGAATAATTCACGCCATTATTCAATATCATAGCAAGACAATTGCTTTTGCCTACTGTTCATCTCATTTCTTGCTTTCATTCATCAGTCTTAAGCTTTTAACGTGGTATGAAGTCAGGTTCCATGTTAAAAGCTTAAGACAGATGAATGAAAACAAGGAATGAGACGAACAGTAGTCAAAAGCAATTGTCTTACTATGATATTTAATAATGGCGTGAGTTACATGTACAAGAGACTAAGTGTATATACAAACAAACAATCCTAGACTAATTGTGCTGTACAAGAAAAGAAATAAATAAGAATCAACTACAAATATTTTTGACCTATTCTGTGTTTGTGTTTTACTAATTTTCTTTTTTAGTACTATGGGTTATAATTTATCTTTATGGTAGCTCGAACGCCTACGGACCTCATTTTTCTTACCTAATTTATTGGGTATATGAATATAATCAGGTCTATGACCTTGTTTAACTCCTTCCCAACTAGGTGGCTTAGCTTATAAGTCAATACAAAATTAACCTATGCAAAATTAATTGCAATTATCTTAAGCTATAAGAATATTTTCCTTTTGTAAGCATTAAGCTACTAGAATTTGTGTATACAAATGTAAGTTAAAATGTAGGCTTATGTGTAAAGGTTGTAACTTGTAAGTCAGGCTACTTGATTGACTGGCAGACAGCCGTCCACGGATTAAAGCAATAAAGCGTGTGAGGAAAAATCTGAAAAAGACCAAACAAGTCACAAGGAGAAGATAGTAAAGCTTAATTTGCAAGTAAGGTATCTCTTATTCTCTTTCACTTGATAGTAAAGCTTATAATTTGCAAGTTGGGGCGTAGGGCTCCATTTCTCTATTTCATTTGATGATAAGAAAAATATCCACTATTTTTTGTGACGATACGTGTGACACCTGGGTTTTACACTTGGCACCGGATGCCAAGCAGACATGCCACGGATCTGTTGACCAAGATACACCCAAAGTGTCGAATAGCACAAACGATACCCGAGAGCACCATCTTGAAAACCCTTAGGTGACTAAACACCTAAAGGAATCGATTGTTCTAAGGGAATTCAGTAGTGCTATGGATCCCAGCAATTGGGATCTCAGTTATCCCAGTTGCTGAGGTGTATGCACAAGATTTAATGTGCATGTGGAGCCATCACAAGCACATTAAATCTTGTGCATACACCTCAGTAACTGGGATAATTGGGATCCCAGTTGCTGGGATCTTTATCTTTCTCGAAGGGAATTAGACTCCCATTAGGAAAGGAAAAAAGAAGAAGATGCACTCCCAAAAAATTTTCTTAAGAATTAGGGAGGAAGATACATTTTCCTACCTAAATTGGAGTACCCAAAATCACATAAAAGGTGGCCTCCGCACCAAGTAATTCCAAATCGTATCTAACTTTCGTAAGTCATTACTTTTGATTACAAGCAAATGAGAGCTCCGAGCACGAGAACACTCTCAATTCCTGAATAATACATGTATTGATTTGAGCATCGAGAGGCAGCTCACTCTTCTCATATGCATGTCATCGAAGAATAGTCAAAGAATCGCTTCTTGACAATTAATCCGACCATCCTGATACGTTGAAAACGAAAGCAAGTTTTGAACGTCGTCATAGTCCTTTACTATTCCAAATTTACACACAGTGAATCAAAATACAACTTTTCAAATCTTCAATAAAGCACCCTATTTTTTTTTTCAAAATTTCAAATCCCACACCCAGAATAGGGTGATGGACAATACTTGCCAGCTATGTTATGGCTCTGGAATAGTGGAATTAATATCCCCTCTCACATGGTAAATTCAAGTGAGATTCAGGTTATGTATGCACCTAATCACAAGTCTCAACATTCAACAAAGTACTTTTAAAACATAATTACATGTGTTCAACAATATTTCCAATTTGAGTATACTATATATATATTCTGTACGGTTTAAGTGGAATATATCCTAATTAATTGCATAGGAGAAAATGTGAATGAATTCAGAGGGAAAATGTGAATTATTGCTAATTAATCCGAGTTACATTTTTTAATTTATCCGAATAATTAAATGCAATACAAACTCAACTAGGGAAGACTGAGTGCTCATTCATATATATCGATCTATCTCCAGAAGAAGTCTTGAACAGAATCTTGCCATGATAACACCAGCATCAACATGACCAGAATCCCTGCAAGCCCCCACGACGAGCTCCCAATCCGTAGCACCGACGAAGGATCCAGCGACGGAGCCAATGAATGTCCAGAAAACGATGAAGAAGAGGAGGAAGAAGTCGTTTTAATTGCAATTATAAGTCCAGCAAGAACAACAGGAAGAACAAAACCAGTATTGATCCATTTCGTCTCATAGAAACGCGTTCCGCTGTTGTTTCGAGTAACATACAACGGCGAAAGCACAATGGCAGAAGCCAGTGCCAGCACCATTGCTAACCCTCTATGTGGTGATGATGATGAATTGTGGCTTGCGTTGTATATATAGGCAGCCGCCATTGTTGGTGGACTTGGTTAAAATGTACCAAAGTTGGTTAGTTTTCTCTTGTAGTAGGAGAAGAACCAACTTCGATGGGTGAAGGCAAGAGAAATAGTGGTGGGATTTATACAAGGGAGAAGATGAAATTGGTGAAGGAATCTAGGTGGAAAGATTGTAATCCGACCAAAAAGAAGTCTTAAACAGCCGTCCAAAAAGCCAAAAGTGAAGAAAAAGGACTTGAATTGTATATGAATTATTAGGGATAACTTGAGAGAAGGGTGTGAACATATGTTAAAGAAGGAGAGGTAAAGAAAAAAATACGTATCCTAAGCTCATGAAGAATAGTATAAATATATAAGGCTTCCCATGTCACTAAAGCAATTTGTTGGTAGGGGCTACCAGTAATCATGTAAAATTCATGGGAGAAAACTAAGAGAACATTAAGGCCGGAGGGGGTACTGACCGAAAGGGCTCCGACGATCAAGTTATATGATGATTTCAAGTATTTTTTATAAGATAGATGGTATTAGAAAGAGTTACGAGTTTTTGAGTATATTTCTTTGGTCTTTTTTTTTTTGGGATCTCTCTTCCTATGGAATGAGAAGGCTTTTATAATCTTGGTCGCATAAGAAGGTGACGTGGAACCTCCCCCCTTTGTCAATCTTCCCCTTGAAGTGGATAGCGTATCCCTCAAGAATGCATCTCGTTTGAGATATAGTGACAAGATTTATGTCAGATTTTAGATTCTGAACCCAAAATAAGACTTTGTCCTAATGAGGATCTCAGGAACTGCTTGGCATAAGGCAATCGATCTGATGGACACTCTCCTTGATGGTTTTGTTGAAGAAGATTATATAAATCCTTTGGTAGAGAGGATAAGGTTGAGCGAACGATACTTGACATGACTTGATAGGTAGGACGGTGGGCAGTCAAAGATTTGTTGCCTTGGGTAGAGGGTTCATGCGTATGTACTGATAATAGTGAAGATTTGATTGAGATATTGACTTATTGAGTTGTTATGTCTGTGCTGGTCCGTGAGGACCAGGTCATGTTCTGATATGTTGGTAGTGGGCCTTTAGGAACCAATATTATAACTAAATGAGTTGGGCCGTGGTGTACTTGGTCAACAAAGCCCAAATGATTTTTACCATAACACTACTGTAGTTTGAACCATAACAAAGCCCAAATGGTTTTTTCTTCTTCTGCTTTTTTTCATCATAAACATCAAGAAAGCTCAACAACACAGTTGCAGATTTGTCAAGATCAAAGGATTTTTTTGGTTGAATTTTTGCAATTTTTCTAGGGCTCATGCCTGGTATGTCTTCTTTCCTCTCAATTTCAATTTTGGGTCATTTGTTCATACAGAGAATCGTCCCTGTCAAGTGTCGGCACAAAGCACAAATCCTCCTATTTTCATCTACTATATACTCTTGTACACGATTGTGCGGCTCCTTAGAAGACCCAATAAGTTTTTCATGACTGTGATTTAGTATTTACTCTAGATTGAAAGTTCATTGTTGTTCGTCAGCGAAAAAATTGGAGCTTTTTTAAAAAAAAATATTAAAGCGTTTATTAGTGTTTCATCTTATATAACTATGCTGTTTGGCTATTGGTTTGGGTGAAAGGATCCAGTGAAGAAATGGCGGAAGGAGAAAATTTGCCTAGAGATGCAAAGATTGTAAAATCCCTGCTGCAATCAATGGGTGTTGTGGAGTATGAGCCTCGTGTAATTCACCAGTTTCTGGAGCTGTGGTATCGTTACGTTGTTGATGTCCTGACAGATTCCCAAGTGTACTCGGAGCATGCCAGCAAGGCAGCTATTGATTGCGATGATGTCAAGCTTGCTATTCAATCTAGAGTCAATTTCAGCTTCTCGCAGCCTCCACCAAGAGAGGTAATATATCTGGGATTCCGAGCAATGTTAGTGCAATCTCATTCCTATTGATGCTAAGCTTTTGGTTGATTGTCCAAATACAAAATCAATAGTTGGTTTGAAAGAAAACTGGTTGAGAAGCACCATCGGTTCAAATAGCCACCCTTGCCCTAAGGACAGGAGTTTTAGTGGGAATTCCCATTAAGCTACAAAAATAATATATGTTTGTGTTTGTCTCTATATGTGCCTGTAAACTGCCAATACCAAGTTATGTATGTTGTGTTGATACTTCATTCTCGTTCACCTGCACGATCTGAGTAAAGAAACTTGATTCCCATCTTAGATTCTAGTTACTTGTTAAGTATCTGGGGAAGTACTTAAACCTCATGGATAAGTGCCCTTTACATTTTAAACTGCTAGGGGGAAAACATCTTATGGGAACAATATATTAAGGGAGTAATTTGACTACAAGTTGCTTCCTTCTGTTCTATCCACTTTCATCTTGTGATTGAATATATTGTTGCTCACACCTAGGAAATTTGACAGTTGATCTTGTTTTATAACTTCAGAAATTTGCTTTGCCCTATAAAATTCTCATCATATGCAAGATTTTTTTTCCTAAGAAGAAAAAAACGTATTCCTTCAAGTGGGTACTGCTCAAATATAAAAGCTATTTACAGGACATAAGCCTACTACTAAAAGAAAAAATATGTTTCACTAGGTGTTGCATTTGCAATTATGTACAAGAGGCTGTGGGATTGTTAACTAAATTGTGTTTGTTATATAGAAAATATGTTTCTGTTTGGCTTGTTTTCTCATAGTAATTTGGAATAATGTTTGTTTGCCTTGAATTATTAGAGTTTTTCTTAGCGCTGTCACATGAAGATTACTCGTGGATTTTTTCCCCTTTTTCTTAAGGTTCATGGGCACAAGTGAACATGTGACCTCATGGTAGAGTTTCAAAGGTGCAACCTAGAGGTCATAGGTTCAATTCCTCTCTCCACATATTATGTGCGGTAAGGTTTGCGTACATTCTGCATGTCCCCGCCCCCGCCCCCGCCCCCGCCCCCGCCCCCGCCCACTATGGGAGCCTTGTATATGAAAGTTGTTTACCTTTTTTACCTTAAGGTTCATGGGATGGAGGTGTATTTTTGTTTATGTCCACTTAGTGTCTAGATTAACATTTAGTGGGACTCATTTTACTCAGTCTTGATTGTGCATTACCTTCTTGTGAAAGACACATTATAATACCTGTAGTTACTAAGATGGGCTGCAGTCTGCATGCAACCTAAGCGGGAAAGGGAAAATGGCTGGAAAAATATAAAGGCCAAAAAACCTAATGAAAGAGCTTGATAAAAATTAATGTGGTAACAGCTAAGATGGATGAACTAGGCATAATAGAAGTGCATAAATCTACACTTTGACTCCAACAGTATGTGAAAAGTGAATTCTTCTATTTCTATATGCCTTGGAACTCCAACAGTATGGAAAAGGTTGTTATAGTGCATGTGTATATGCCATATACTTTCATGAGTAATTACCTGTATATGCCGTCTTAGAGTTTTGAAGTTTTGTAATATTTTTCAGGTTCTACTGGAGTTGGCTAGAAATAGGAATAAAATCCCATTACCAAAGACAATAGCTGGGCCTGGCATTCCACTTCCACCTGAAAAGGATACATTGATCAGCCCAAACTATCAACTTGCTATCCCAAAGAAGGAATCTGCCCAGGCAGCTGAAGAAACAGAAGATGAGGAAAGTGTTGATCCTAACCCCAGCCAAGAACAAAATGCAGATATGCCTAAGCAAAGAGTGTCATTTCCCCTTGTAAAACATCCCAAGTGATGGTTGGTTGGGAATACTGTGTAGTTGTTGGGCCTTGTTATCTGATCCATAGAGAATTATTGTCATCCTTATAATAAACCTAACTTGATAAAGCAAACCCTTAATCCTATCTTTAAATTACTTTGAGCTGCATCTCGGGCCTCTTACGTGTGCAGGCCCGTGGGCCTTGGGCTGAAGTGTGAATAGGCCAAAACTTTTCTCTAACCTCTATCTTCTACTTCTCCTAAAGACCTCCCCACCCGTCTACTTGTTGAGCCTCCTGGACTTATGGATAGATCACTGACAAGGTGAGAGGTGCGGGGGAGTTAAAATCTCACATTAATTGGTGAAGGTCAAACAATGTGATTTATAAATATGACCTATCATGATAGCACTTGAGATGTCTTTTAGAAAGACAAAACCATGAGTGTAAACAACACTCGAGCCGTCTACTTGTTGAGTCTCCCGGACTCATGGATAGACCACTGATAAGGTGAGAGGTGCGGGGAGTTAAAATCTCACATTAATTGGTGAAGGTCAAACAATGTGATTTATAAATATGACCCAACATGATAACACTTGAGATATCTTTTAGAAAGACAAAACTAGGCGTGTGAACAATACCTCAAGTGGTTTAGACCGACCAAAACTTTTCTCCCACCTCCTACTTCTCCCTACTTTCTTCAAATTATTACAGGAAGTTCTCTTTCCTTTGCAAAACTCTGACCAGGGTGGACTACATGTCCATGTCGAGTGTGTATATGGGTAGCTTTAGAAGTTCTTTGATTTGGCAGATAATTACTAAGAATAGCAATTCTGCATCATGAAGAAACTTTGAATGTACGTAACTGGGGGCAAAGCCTGCATATAAAAATCAATAGCCTGGCTCTTGGCGAATTCCATTTAATCACTGCATCTGAATAACAATCCATACAGTTGCACTGTACAAATACTAACACCTTATGTACAAGAAGAACTTACAATTAAATGGCATATATACTGTGTAAAATGGTGATCCGTCAGCGGTCAACTTCTCCTGCCAACCCTATTACTCGCAGCAGGAACTGTGGTAGTCAGGCCCCGGTTATACATTCGCTGGATTTCCTCTCTGTACTCTGTCAATGACTTGTCAGGCAAAGATGGAGTTAGCTCTACGACGTCCCCCATCTTCAGTCTGCACGTTACATCACTCACAGGTTCATGGTTAAGCCTGGGCCTTAATTCTTCCTTCACAGTGAACCCATATGAAGACCACCTTGAACTTCCCCGCCCAGTTCTTTCAAGCAGGTCCATCATTGTTGAGTTTGCAGGGAACTCCTGTACTGACATCTGCAAAATTCAGGCACATAAAATGTTTAGACCATATGAAAAAAAACTAAAATAAAGTTTCATCCCAAATGCACCAATAATCCGAGGTCATTGAAATTAATGGGAACAAGTCATCAGAAACAGCAGAAAGGAGAATGCAATGTTTATTTTGTTCCAACTAGATGGCACAAAAACATCATTTTGCTACGTAACACCAATCAATGTGCTACTCAGTACTATAAAACAAAATCGAGTTATTAAATCGAATCTGGCAAGAGCATGTTCAGTATTACTGTTTAGGGTAGACCACAGAATACCCATTTGGTTATCAGACAAGTTAATGAGTACACTAGCAATTCTCAACCATGGAGTACGAAGAAACATATAGGAACCATAAAATTAAAACAAACCTTGTGATTCTCTATCAGGATAACAAAGACTGGTCCATCCTGGCCGCACTGAGGCTTATAAGAAAATGGGCAATCATCTGAGTGAGTTGGGAATGTGCAGGGAGGCTTGATTGAATCATCGTAAACAATAGAAGGGTGGTCTTTGCTCATGGCTTCACAGTGCCAAGTGACCACCCATCGTGCCCACTCAACCATCTGAAGAATAAATGAAGAGTGCTCACAGTCACCTTCCTTGTATCTCCAGTGAGCTGCAAATCCAAACTCGGCTTGCAAATGCATCTCTCTGGTTCGAATTTGAACTTCAAGAGGAACCATGTCTTCGCCCATCACTACCGTGTGAAGAGATTGATACCTACAAAATAAAACAAGTTAGAGACAATGAATTAATCTTTAAAATATAATAAAATAAAATAAAATGCTTTACAGTCAATTATATACATACCCGTTGAACTTTGGGTGGTTTATATAATCCTTTAATTTTCCACATACTTCAGACCATAACTGATGAACAACATTCAAGGCTTTGTAGCAGTCTTCCTTATCATTAACAATCAACCGTATCCCATGTATATCATGAATCTCATCCATGGTCAGCTTCTTTCTGCAAAAAAATAAAGTTTTGTCACATAAATATATTTCACCACCCCAATAATATTCCATATGTCAGAATGATAATTGATACAAAAGATTTACTTACTTCATCCCAAAACTCAGTGAAGTAGTATTCAACATATCTCAAGAACTTGATAGTCAATACAGGGCACAGGCCATTACGTACAAAAGTTCAATATCAAAGGTCAACCTAGATTAGCTCTAAGATTCACGCCAGCATAAATATGGTCACATTCTTGGCTCAATTGAACTACTCAAAAGGCCCACATTCAAGAAAACTCTAGAATTTACACAAAATATTTGTGACTTAGATCCACATTCAAACTCATAATAAAATAAATACATTTCCCCAAAAAAAATGGGAGACCATTTGTGGCTGGATATGGCTGAAGAGGACCTGCCATTGACGCCAAAGTAATAGCCTAAGACTATACAAGCTTGTATACACAAAGGCTTCTCCTAAACTATGGGACTGCACAGTGCTTACCCGTGTATCTGGATCCACATGCATGCAGTGCTTGTGCAGTGTCCACACAAAAATGCACAGGAGAGAGAGAGAAAGGGTGGTTGGAGGAGAGGGAGATAGAGCACGTACTTCAACATTTTGCGGTAGATGCTATACAAGCTTTTATGCCGCCCTGACAACACATGGAACGAAATGGCTTCATCTTTGAGAGCCTGCTCTAATTTGTCTATTGCAGAACTAATCATAGCCTCATCACAGGAGTCCACAAGCCTAGAGGACAATTCTTTGTGCTCTTCTGGGTTGAGATGTTTAAAGCACAAATTTTCTAGCTGTACCTTCCATGTATAGATTCCCAATCGATTCGCCAATGGTGCAAATATCTCCAAAGTCTCTTTAGCAAACCTTTGCTGTTTGACCAATGGCAGTGCATCTAGAGTCATCATATTATGCAGTCGATCAGCCAATTTAATGAGGACAGCCCTGGCATCTGCCATTGCAAGGAACATGGTGTGCAAGCGATCTGCCTCTATAGTTTTAGATGCCGTATTATTCTCCCTTGCAAGCTTACTAAATTGGCTAAGTTTAGAAACCTGATTAAGCCAGTAAAACACCATTAGAAACTCCTAAAGATCAAAATTTACAAAACTAAAAAAAGCTTCAAATGCTTAGATGCTGCTAGATTTGCAAAACCATTTTATATTTTTTGTGTCCATTTTCCATTTTATTGCTTTCTGTGTTTTGAACCTGGCCTCAAAATGCCCAAAACGTCTATTTGATGTTTTGGGATTGTGAAGAGAGTAGACTCAAAACACTCAAAATGCATTGTGAAAACAACGCAAACCAATGACGTTTTTGTCATTTAACATGTTTTTGAAAACTCAAATTTTTTAAAAATTTAGAACCTAAAAACCCCATCAAAGCATACGTTACTGAAATCCTATTCATGGAAAATATCTTTCAATAACGGATATGGATGCCAAACAAGAAAGACATGTCAATTAGTTAGTGAACATATAAAAGAACTGGAAGGACAGTGGGGAAAGTTGGGATAGAAGAGACTATGAGTTTATGAAATGTCATCATCAAAGGAAAACGGATGGGAATATAGAACGATGAATACCCAGAATAACTGCAACTGGTGTGCTTGTGCTAGAAATGAGCAATATGTTCCACAAAGAAACTATAACAGTCACATGATTGGAAAATATTACTCTCAGAACTCAAAATCAGGTCTGAAAAACTGCAGCCCATGCCAAATTATTTAAAAAAGAAGCATTCCAAACATGATTATATTTGAAGCAAAAGACTGAGAATGCCTACGACCTATGAGCTAAGGATATAATGACATCCGAGCCTTTCATGACATAGCATTAAAATGATAGCTCCAATCGGATCACAATTACACACCATTAGCGCAGAAGAGTATTCATCAAGTATCTAGCACATTTGCAATTCACCATCATAATGTCAGAAACTCAACTATGACCCTAATTTCACCTCACAGTTAAAAGATACAAAATTTGTCATCATCCACAAGCAATGCAACTTTCAATTATAATTGTTTTACATTGGTCCAATCTGTAAGTACACTTTAAATCATAAAAATCACGTCTTACCCCTTCTACCAAGTCAGCAACCCCAGCTCCAAATGTCTTGAAAATGTAGTCACGGCTCAAAAAACAATCATCAAGAGTGTCGTGCAAAAGCCCTGCCGCAACTACTGTAGAGTCGGCACCAATCAATGCAAGCAACACCGCTGTTTCCACACAATGCTGCAAGTATGGACCTCCACTCACACGCATCTACAAAACGTACAACCAATCAATCCAAATCTTCAGAAACCATGTCACCAAATTTTTAAACAACACAAAATCAGATTCTATTACAATTTTACAATTCATATCTAATCTTACCTGTCCTCTGTGTGCCTTCTCCGCTGCATAGAATGCCTTGACTACAAAATCCTCGCAAAAGATTTTGTGCTTCAATTGCGCACCAAGGAGCAAATCCTTAGCATAGGGCTCTGAGTCACCCTCCATCAAACTATCCTCCATACTAAATCTCAATTCATCTACAGCAACAGCTGTCGATAAAGCTCCCACATCTAGGTCAGCACCACCGTGAACCTGAAGACTAGGGGAATCATAATCCGCATATGACCCTAATGCATTCCTAACAAACCCATTGAACAATCCACACGTTCCGGCCCCTCGAATTCTCACCGGAGGACTCCTCGAGACAGCAACCCCACTGCTACTACACGAAACCGGCCCTTGCAGAACCGAGACAGGGCTATTATCCTTTTTTAGAGAACCAGCACCAAAATTACTGGACGAATAGCAAAATGAGCTGCTCAGTTCTTTCAATTCATCACCTCTAAATGAACCCAATTCCTCCCCGGAGCCAGAAAAAGTCGACGGCAGCGCGTGTTTCACCGTGGTCGATGAGAAAAGGCATGAGAGGCCACCCATCACGGGTTTCTGCGAAGAGGATGCCGTGGATGATGCCGATGATGAAGATCTCGAATTCAAGTCGAAATCAGAACTCGCATGTGGATTGATCTGGCACGGGTGCGGTGCTGAGCAGAAGCTGCTCGGTGGACTTGCATACAGCGCAATTGTAGGGACCGTCATGGTTTGCCTCGATATAACCCAATTGGGGAACCAGATCACAGATGCACAGAAACCCAGAACAACTGAAATAGCTGGGATTAATCAAATATCAAAATTCAAAAGGCACCTACTTTCTGCAAACCCAATAAATTCCTTTGAAACCCAAAAAAATCTACGGGAAATTTGTACGATTTAATGAAGCAGCCAATTTGATTTCAGATCAAGATGGGCTTAAAAGGGAGGAGAGTTGAACTATAACAGCTACCTACAAAGAATTGAAGAGCAGAGTTCGTATAGATTTGCAGAAACTCGGAGTTGAATAACGTATTAAAGAAACCCTGATTTTTCACGAACTAACCCCTAATTTTTTTTATTTCTTTAAAAATAAAGGGTGAGACGTATCGAATAAGGAGAACGAGAGAGAAACAGAGCTTTCTTCTTCTTCCTTGATATTATGAGAATTCTCTTCTGGTCTGTGTAATTTATTGGATTGCTTCAGCGGCTAGACAAAGGACGAGGTGGATGTACATTTCTGTCCTTAGAATGGTAACAGAAACAAGTAAACAAACTGTGATAAATACTTAAAAATAGAATTATCAATTGTGGGTCTAGAGACTAGAGTGTCCAAGCACGATAGTTAAGGATCAGTATAATAATATATCTCATTTCTCAACTGAATTTTTTCCAGACTTCAAATCACCTTTATGCCATTTATCCAATATCCTAAGGTGCTGGATAGTATTTTCTTTGTCCTAATAAAAATGTTTGATACCCCCATTTATGATCTTCATTCTACTATCAATGCATGTGGAATATTATATGTTAAGTAGATTCTATATATGTATTTTTAAGAAATGTCAGTTGATATTTTATATATATTCAAAAGAGCTTTTGAAGGGTAGGATAATAATTAAAGTTCTAGGAATTGTGCCTCATATATATATATCAAAATATGGACCTTGGGCCTCTTTTAAATAACAGTTTTTATTTTTATTTTGTAAAGATCGGACATTATGTCAATTTGAAAAGTTACGTCGTTTTGATGAAGAGACATACTCTTTCAAGAATTATAAATAGAAGGACGAGTCTTTACGAGAAATATGTATTGAGAAAGACAGAGAGAAAGTTCTTGCAATTCTTTGTTGTTCTTGTGTGTAAAAATCATTTACAGAGGTTCTGGACTGTTTTATCCTGAGAAAACGTTATTGCATAATGCTAGCACAAAATTCAGAGGCAGAGCCATGAAATGTCGTAAAGAAAACGACTTAGTTCGTAACTCAGTCATCATCTCAAATTTGGTTCGATTTTTGTTATTTGCAAATTTTCGAGGTGACATTTAATCAGTTTTTGTGGTAATGTTTCAACAATGTCCATCACACATATCACATAACTATTGAGAGATTGGGACATTCTATAGAGTTCGGAGTCCCTTCAATGGAGACTACAGACAATTCCTACAGTTTGTTATAATGTCGTCTGATCTATTTTATAGTGTGGGATTCACACTGTATTTTAAATTTCAAAAACAGATCGAATGGTCAGAGTGTCCACTACCTACAGTTTCCACCCCACTTGGGAAGTGCTGGTGCATGCACAATTGTTTTAAAGATTCTATTGTACACAGGTAGTGTCCAGTTTGGAAACCTATGAATCTCCTTCAATGGGACATTTGGAATTATCAAGAAGGGCCATCTTTTCCGATTGGTTCATGCACAATTTTTCACATCTGGATGTATTCCGATGACATATATTTGGCTCATAGTGATGAGACTCTTAGATCCGAGGGAGATCGACCTCTCTTGTTGAAAGAGAAATCAAGATCATTGACCTATAATCATGGTGTTGTTTGTTTGATGTTTTTTTTATTCAATCTATGTAACTCGACATAAATCGATGGAGTACGGTGTTGTTCGACGGTTGTCTGGTGTAATACAGTGTCGTCTGAGAGCCTCTGGGATGGTCGTTATTTGTATTTTTTTAATTGTCCTGTAATTCATCTTTATAGTTATTCGAGTATCTTAGACTCTCAAATTCTCTTACCCTTAAATACAATCCAAAAAAATATTTGGATCATCTCACCTTTCGATAATAATAATATATACATATAATTAAAATTGTAAGTCATGTAAAATATGGAACAACATTAAAATAAATTCCCACGCAAAATCATTGAACGGATCTAAGAAAAGAAATCATGGATTGAAGCCATCATCAACATCAATCCACCCACAATATACAAATTTCTTTAAAAAATAATGTTAGGTCCTTGAATTTAACTTATTTACAGCTGGGGTTTGTTATATATTTTAATCTTGAACTTATCCTCTTATCCCAAACATGAATAATTTAATCATTTTGTTGGGTGACAATGTCCTTCTAACTACAATGCCTTTGCTTTTAGGAACATATGCCTCTCTTTCGTCATGCAACTTGGATGTGGGGTCCACGCATGAATAATCTATTATGAATCTATATATATATATTCCAAAGAAAAATAGTACGTATAGGGGTATAATTGACAATTTGATGGTGCTATTTTTAATTTTCATAATTTACAATAACATCACTAGAAATTTGGACCTCAGATATGGGTATATATTGGGCTATCAGACTCTTGTATATATAAACTTTTTACCTGACGATAAGATAAATTACGTCAAAACTCAATATTTTGTCATAGAAATATTGATAATTAAACTCGAGAACTTTTTAAATTTATATGATTTGGTGAGAGAAAAAATTGATTTGGTAGTGCACGAGTCATCCTCGTATTTTCCAAGAAGCTCTAGAACTTGGGAGTCCATGATAAGGGTATAATTGACAATTTGATGGTGCTATTTTTAATTTTGATAAACAACAATAACATCATCAGAAATTTGAACCTCGGATACGAGTATATATTGGGTTATCAGGCTCTTGCATATATAAATTTTTTACCTGACGATAAGATAAATTACGTCAAAACTCAATATTTTGCCATAGAAATATTGATCTTAATGAGAATTAATCGAAGACTTTTTAAATTTATATGATTTGGTGAGAGAAAAAATTGATTTGGTAGTGCACGAGTCGTCCTCGTATTTTCCAAGAAGCTCTAGAACTTGGGAGTCCATGATAAGGACCCACTTGTCTTCCTCGAACCCCTTATTCATTGTATGGTTACCGACTTTTATTCATTTCTTGTCCGTTTGCGTTGGAATTCCACTTCTCGTGCGGAGTTAATTCCTACAGGCTACAAGTGGCGTGTGAACAGCAGCCACGCCGACACGTGGTCAACTGTTCCATTACTCGTGCCGTAACTGACGGGCCGGTTTAGTGGCCGGTTACGGTGGTGTTTTCATATATGCTGTCACGCTCCCTGCACATGCTGTAATATAGTGGTGAGTATCCCACTTCGAAAATGGTGGGTTTAAAATCTATTTTATAAGTTTTAAGAGAGGGTAAATCTTCTATTATTAATTTGGGTTTTTAATAGAGAATTTAGCCCAAATTTATGATGCTAGACTTGGTTGGACTCCCATCTCGTGTGGTGGGTATTCATCATTGGTATTTTCATTGAGAGTATACGCACCAGCATGCAGGCTCGTGAGCTGACACTATCATAGGCGGGCCTGCCCTAGAGCCCATTCCTTTATGGAGTTGGGTTAGCAGACAGTGGGTCGTGCCCATTGTGGACGAGTTGAAAAAAAGAAAAAGGTCGTTAAAAAAAGAGAAAAAAAAAGCCGTTAAAAGTTACTGGGAGAGCCCTAGATTCACTGGATCTGGCAAGGTTATGTGACTCTGTCTCGCAAAGCTTGAGGCAGCAAGTGGGTCGTATGCCGAAATAGTACAGCCAAGGCAATGCACGAGAACGTGCATACTCCCAATGGGGGAGAATTGATGAGAATCCCACATCGAAAGATGATGGGTTTGGAGACTAGCTTATAAAGGATGACAAACCTCCTACTGTTAACCTGAGTTTTCAATAGAGAGTTAGACCCAAACTTGTAATGCTAGACTTGAACCCTCATCCCGTGTGATGGGTATTCCTCAAATAACCTCTGCACGTGTGTTTTAACTTTGAAGTTTGGACTATTGATGTGAGCCTGGGCTCCAGCTGGTTTGGAGTGGGACCTATTTTAGAACAATATCATGGATGCCGGTGGAGATTCAAGGAATCTATGGTTTTCGATGACTTAAGAGAATTGTAGTAGCTGAAACGATTGGATGGGAATATTTGGTTGTTTACATGTTACATTTCTATAGTCAAATTGTAAGACGGCCTGTTGGGGACTTCGAAAATTTGACTTCTCTTGATTTGTTTTCAAACTTTCCCGTATTCCTTTAAAGAAATTTGAATGAAAATGAATTTTTGCATACGGTTGGGAATACATCACCAACTGACCCATTACCGACTCATTTTCTCCTAATTGATAATCAATCATCAATCGATTCATAAGGTCGGATTGATAATTCCACCTAATTCATGTAGAGATGGGTCGATGGATTGTGGTCAAAATACTCTAAAGTCAGTTAATCGAAAATGACTCAACCAACAGACTATTAAAAATTTGGACGAATTTGATACTTCAATTCCTCTAAAACATTGACATCACAATGACGACTTGATAAAAGCTTAAGATGAAGAGGATGTGCTAATATAAGCAAATCACCTTCCCTTTCTTTCCCCATTTATAATCCAAACAAAATGGTTTGGTGAAATCCACACCACTAGATATTGGGTAATAAGAACTGAACCGATCAACAATTGCTTTAAACTTTGTTTCAGATTTTGTTAAAATCGCAATACAAATTATGCCTGAAAAACCACAAGAAGTGATCTTAGAATGGATTTGAATTAAATAAGTTGTGGGTTCGGATGAATATACAAGCCAATTCTGATTGTTGCTTAGCATACCAGTGTACTTAGAGAGAGAAGCGTTTGAAGATAATGAAGGAATCTCATGTGTAGTTGAGATTGAAATAGGGATGCTTCCTGTGACCAAACAGGTCAAGAATGAAGTGTGGAGGCTAATTCTGCTATCTGATATGCGTTGTTCTGGTGTTGTCATCTGAACGGGGGATATAGCCTTCCGGACAACCTTGGTGCGTGGAAATGACAGAGTACACCCTTACTGGACAATCCGATCGAGTAAGCTCCAAAAACTGTTTGGAGGAGTGATTTGGGTGTCCGAACAAGTACGTTGGAAAGTCAAGTCCGAAGGCTTGTTGTCCAGATAGGTTAAATAGGTGTCCAGATGGCTGACAGGACCTACTGTTTAATATAAATAGGAGACTTATTTTCTAGGGTTATAACTTACATCCTATTGTTTTATTCCTTCAAAAAAAGGGAGAGAAAGTGCCGTGTTTGTACTCTTGATTCATAATCTAGTGAAGTCTATCAACAAAGTAGACATAACCTATTAGATCGTATCGATCGAGTGAACCACTATAAATTTATGTGTCTCTTTATCTTTGTTCTTACTTGATTGTTTGATTGTAATTTGGGTTGTTCTCTGATTATCTGACATTGTGATTAATTATTATCTCTATTATTCTTATTAAATTTAGTAGAAAGTGGGTTAAACTTCCAACAAAGAAAGGGCTTCCTTGAACAATCAAGGATGGAAGATTTACGGAAGGAAAATCCAAAGTCACTACGACAAGTAGACAACATGTCTTCCTTCTTGATTTGGGTTTGATGCAGAGATGGTGAGATCAGGAACAAAAATCTGAGAAATGAAAGAAGAGTTGTGAGAGAAAAGATGGGTATGAAACAGAAAGAGTGGAGCTAGAGCCCAGAGGATTTGATGAGATAGGGGTGAATGCATTAAGGTTGGTCACCATTGTTGAGGGTTAAGTTCTGGAAGAATGAATTAATTGCAACAAGCTTGGAGCTAGGAGTGGGAGGGAAGAAAAGTCCAGGGTCAAGGAGAACTATGAACAATGTACTCTACCCGAGCCAACAACTAATCGAAAAAGTAAATTACCAAGCATTATTCAACTCACAAAGTCGAGTCGATAGTGGTTTAAAATTTTGTTCAAGGTTGAGTTGTTGAGTGAGTCAGTTGTGGTCGATAATAAAAGATTAACATTATTTGCACTCTAAAAATAACTTTGTACATCCTATTTTTACTGCATCCCATTTAAAAATATAACATTCATTAATACGCTCCTTTTTTAATTTTTTCGAAAAAATACTACCTGCACCCCAATCTCTATCACTCATCTCCTCAAGCTTCTTCTCTGTCCAGTGGCGATCAATTCTCATATCAAAAGTATCATACATATCAACAGCTTCCTCCTTCAACTTTCTCACCGCAACCTCCTCAGCCTTCCCTTCCACACCCTCCTTCCGACAAATCTCCTCAAGCAAATCTTTCTCGTTTTGGATGGCGAGCTTCTTCTCCTCTCTTCGATCCATTCCAGCATGAAAACCCCTTCTGAACAAGAGTTGGGCCTCATGCAGGTAGGGGTCACCATTTGGCCGGCGAACCTAAGCCCAACCCGAAAATTTATCTGCTTGGACTCCATTTATGGGGCCGGGCCCCAAGCCCGATGCCTTGGGCCAATTTTGGCCCAGCTCGAAGCCAGTCCGGAGTCCTAGTCAATGTTCTGCATGTATAGCTATATATATGTATGCTTTTGTGTGTGTGTATATATGTATATATATGTCTGTGTTTGTGTATATATATATGTTATGCATGTGTATATATGTTCTGCATGTGTATATATGTTCTGCATCACTGTATGTATATACATATCACACATATATATCTACATATATACATATTTATATACATATATCTACATAGCAAACACATATATATTTTTAAAAACAACGAATTTTTTTTTTTAAAAAAATAGTCAACGCCGGGCCCGACCTGAGTTTTATGGGCCCAGGCCAGGCTTGGGCTGCATTTTCCCAATCGGGCCCGACCCGAAGCCCGATGATCGGGCAGGCCTGGCCCAATGCCGAGCTCTACATGTGGGTTCTGATATATCAAATTCATGTCTTTAGACATATCTTTAGTGTTTTCCCAATCAAAAGAGAAGCGAAACTTCTTGCTTGGCTTAATCACCCTCTTCTTAGGTTTCATAGAACCGAGATATTGTTCCGTAATTGCATCAAGCTCTTTCTTCCGCTCTTTCTCTACCAACTTCTCCAAGCGTGCACGCTCACGATCTTTTGCCTCCTCTTCACGCTCCCGCTCCCGCTCGATGTTCCTCTGCTTAGACTCCCGATCACGCTCACGTGTCCTCTCACGGTCTCGTTGTTCACGTTCTTTGTCTCTTTCACAGTCATGTTTTCGATCACAATCTTGCTCCCGATCATGGTCGTGCTCCCTGTCCCTGTCACGGTCCCTACAGTTGGAATAAGAGGGTTTATGGTTGGTGGTGTCGGAGGGACGGAGAGAAGAAGGATGAGGAGTTGGGGTTGTTGGCGTGGGAGAGGAAATAGAGTGAACGGAGAAGGCAAAGATTGAAAGGGAACGGAGAAGGCCAAGATCGGCCGTTCAAACAACCACAATGGTGCATTGACGTCGATTTGGTGGGTTCTCGTAGACGAAGGTGAAGGGAGAAGGAGAAGGCTAGAGGATGAAGAAGGTGGAGCTAAAGAAGGTGATTGAGGTTGAAAAGTGTAGGGACAAACAGGGTGTTATAAGATTTGACTTTTTAGCGAGAAAATAGGGTGCCCTTAGTATCTCGTAGGGTACAAATAGTCTTACTCATAATAAAATGATCAACCCATTCCCAATTATGTTTTTGTAATGTATACAAAAAAAAAGCAACTTTAATGACCAAATTCATTTGAATTGTGAGCGGGTGTTGCTATTTATACCCACTCTATATGTCTATACCTATGAATCTGTCTTTTTATTTTCATTGACATTCAATGGTCAACTGCAAATAGTTGAATCCATACTAATTTGTGCAACTAACTATAAATCATCTGGTACATACACCATTGACTCTTGACTTACAACATATTTAAGCCTTTAGGCTTTGTTTCGAATTTATTATTGGATTTTATACAAATCTTTAGTTTTTACCTAACCTAGTGATAAACATGCTCATGTCTTGTCTTGTCCTATGTTATTTGTCTGAAGAGAATATATTCTTTGTTAAAGTGTGTAACTTTTTAGTTCCATCAATAACTTCAATGTTAACACCATTAATTTATATATACATAGATATGGTTCTTCTTGACAATATACATACTAGCAGAAGATATGAATTTAGATCAATTGAGGATTTGGGCCAATGATCTACGATTGTCAAGTGGTTCAAGTGATCATGTAAATATACAACTTTTTAAATGCTTTTGAAATTTTTTTCATTAATTGCAGATGCTCAAGTGAATGTCTATTGTTCATCCTTACATTATGTATGTACAAGACGTAAAACCTTATGGAAATTGCGGCTTTCGGGCGATAGCTGTCTGTTTTGGTCTTCACGAAGATGCATGGACAACTATCCGGTATAACTTAATAGAAGAGTTGCACATATTCAGGACACAATATGTTGTAATATTTTGCAGTGATGACCAGTGGACTTGTAACAGCCCCCCCCTCAACACCAGTAACACTTTGTCTGCTTTGGGCCCAACTGACCCTCACGGCTTTGTCTTCCCAAGAGGTCACCCATCCCAATATTTCTCTCGTAGTAGCACGTTAACTAAGGAGTTCTTAGGGAATTTGGTGCCACCACTTCAAGGAAAACCGGTTGTTACTAGTTTGAGAGTTTGACCTATTATATTCTGCACTTTCTGTTGGAAATTCATGTCTTTGACCATGAATTGAAATGAGATCCAATCATTGGATATGTTGGAACTAAACATGAATTTATTGAGTTTCATGTGGAGAATAATCATGAGTGTTCACTTGTTCAAAGCCATGAATATAGTGAATGAAATGTTATTTCAAAGTAAGCCATTTGGGCATGACTAAGTTTGAGGAAGAATAAAGGTCCCACATTGGAGGATTTAGTGAACCAACTCTTGTTTATAAGAGTGAGGGTTGAACTAATGGCTTGGGCCCAAGGGCACCCAAGCTTTTGTGGGAGGGAAAGAATGCACCTTATGCAAAAATGACCACGCGCGCGCCGCCGCCGCCGTCCGTCCGGCCGGTTCGGTTCGCGCGTGTGTGTGTGTGTGTGTGTGATGGGCCAGATTAGTCCAGGTCTTTCTTTTTGGACTACAGACCAATGGGCTCTCAGGCTACTCCAGATCTTTCCTTGATTCGCCCACAGGCCAGCAGACTTCCAGCCCAATCCAGAAACTTTGTCTCGGCCCAGCCTGTGGGGCTCAAACAGATAACTAAATAACAGATTACACATTTATCTGTGTAGATTAAATTTTATCTGTTTAATTATCTGTGTTTTGATTATTCTCAAGAAATATTGGAATTATCTGTGTAGATGAGCTTCCAATCCATTTTCGTCCAATCAGTGATACCTCCCAAGCACTATTAATAGAGGCCTTCATACCATTCACAAAACACACCTTCAAAGCATTTGCATTTGTTCTTAGAGAGAGTTGAGAGCTGCCTTCGTTGTTCCCGAAAGGTGCCCGGTGTGAAGCTTCCATTCCGTGCAGAGCTGTGGTCATTCTATCCTGGGAGACTATCGTCTGTATTCCTCGAAGCAAACCGACGGTGGGGGGGTGATTTAGTCTTAAGGAGACAGAGACTACTCTGGGCTTGGCTTTTTCATTCAATATTCTTTTATGTTCTTCATTGGTAATGTATCATTAAATTGATCGGTAATATGGTAATGTTGTTTCCTCATTTTGGTTTCGTTTCTACATGTTTCAATTCTTAATATCCCATAAACACCCACTTATTTCACAACACTTTCACCCTCATCCACAAGCGATGTGGTATTCAAGTCATGGCTACCACTGCACCAGCGACTGTCCCACCCACGAAGGGATTTACGGCCTAGCCCACTGATACAGGGTATCACATTCCACCCCCGTTAAGGGCTTCGTGTCCCCGCGAAGTGAACCCATACACCCACTCGTAATATTGGGCTTCGATACCAACTGTAACAGCCCGCCCCCTCAATACCAGTAACACTTTGTCCGCTTTGGGCCCAACTGGCCCTCACGTCTTTGTCTTCCTAGGAGGTCACCCATCCCAATATTTCTCTCGTAGTAGCACGTTTAACTACGGAGTTTTTAGAGAATTTGGTGCCACCACTCCAAGGAAAACCGGTTGTTACTAGTTTGAGAGTTTGACCTATTATATTCTGCACTTTCACCCTCATCCACAAAGCAATGTGGTATTCAAGTCATGGCTACCACTACACCAGCCACTGTCCCACCCATGAAAGGATTTACGGCCCAGCCCGCTGATACAGGGTATCACAGGACTTGTGTTTTCAACTCACTGAACTTCTTTGCATTAGATAAAAGAGCACCGATTGAGCATTGGATGACTATGTCAGACATGAGTCTCTTGATTGCTTCAAAGTTCAATGTGATATTACAGGTTTTAAGTGTTGCACAGAGTTTGACGTATTTTTCACTTCGATCTACTCCACCATCGTCGTATCAACATGTTGCTATCACTATCGCTATCGAATACCTAAATAATAATCACTATGTCCATATTGCATTGACAGAGGGTTACCCAATGCCTCAATGAGTTCACTTCAGGCATGATTGCGCAACTGCATGGGTTACCGCGTATGCGGAGCGAATTCATGCGTACATGCAGTATATGCATTCTAGGTTTCCTTCTGAAACCATTGTGTTGGGAGATTATAAATATAACATGTGTTAATATGTTTGAATAAATTTGTTCTAAATATCCAAAACTTTTGTGTTATTAGTATTTAGTAGTTATAATCCAATGTTTAGAAAGTCTTTCTTACAATCTCTGCATGCAAGCCATGTGGACAAACACTATCTCTCTTTGCATGTATAATGCACGTTATAACAATGAATCTAACAATTAAAAATTATAACAGTTAACTTAACTCAATTATTTGTTTAAGTGAAATAATTAATAGTAATAAAAAATTTGGTTTTGGTCAATTATATAAGAGAGACAACACCAAACACTATTCATAATGAGATTTTTTCTTCTTCTTATGACATAACATGACATAAATGAATTATGGAAAAGACATAATCTGTAAACAATATGATATTTGCCTGCGTTTATCGAATCAATATCAATATTGGGTGATATAATAAATTTCATGACAAATCAATTGTCATGAGATAGGAAAGAGTAGGGAATAGGGTGAGTTTATATAGTAAATACGGTGGGTGTTTTTAGAAAGTCTCATTGTGAGCTTTCTTTGTCTCCGGAATGATTGATTGGCAGTAGGGAACACTTCTATTTTTTTCTATCCTTTTAGGTCTATAATTGTCTTGCTTACAACATCTCCAACCACATCCTCATTTCAACATCATGTATAAACTTTTAATATTTTTCAAATAACTAATTTTAATTACTTTCAATTTTAAATTAATAGTTTGAAGAGAGACGAGATAGAATAATGAATAAATTAATATTTTGGTGGTTTGGAAGATTTTTAGGGGATCTCCAAATTTATAGGGAAGAAAATGCTCTTACTCATTTCAGGGTACCTATTGGAGCATCAAAATAACAAAACAAAAAAAAAAATGATCCCAAAATAAATTTTTTCCATATCTTGGGATGGTTGGAGATGCTCGTAGAGCGCTCACATTAGGGTCCATTTGATACAGACTATACGCTGTATAATACCTTATTTAAGTGTTTGGTGAAACTGAATCTATACATATAGTATATTTTGTCAATTTACCAATAATGACATTAAGTATTAACGATTATTCATGTTTACGAAAGTATATATATATTACACATAATATCATTAATATATAATTAATAAAAAAAATTAATTTGTCAAAGCATAAATTCCTTGAAGTCATATCACACATACGACATTACGACCTATAAAACTATTTATAGTTCAAATCAACATCTTCTGCATCTTGGTTTCCAATTTTCCATGCTGTAAACTCTCTACTCCATGTGATCTCTATATGGCCGAAAGACTTGATATAAAGGTAGGCTCAACGTCCCTTGTTGGCCCAAGGCCTTTGAAAATGGATCACCGGCCCACAATTCATGTAGTTCTAATTTAATCACAGCCTGATAATCTTTTAGGCCATGGATTGAGAACAAGGTTTTGGAGTTAAGTGAGCGAAGAGTTAATAAGAGGATGGTATAGTAACTTTGTTGAAAGAGACGTGGAGTCAATAAGAGTTGAGAGCTTAAGGCGGCGAGCTGGGAAATGGTGATGAGGATCAGGGATTCAGGGTAGCCAACGGAAGAACAGATGTGGGATCTGATTAAATAGCAGCAACACCTTTTCTTTTCTTTTTTCTTTTTTTTTTTATAAATATCACAATAATTTTTTAAAAATTTTCATAATTAGATTTTAGAAAAATTTTAAAAATATTTTGTACCTGTTTATACCGAAAATGACCTATAGTCATTTATGGATACATGATAATGAGAAATTCACAATTTGCAATGATCAACCAATCTTCAACTGACACGTGGCGAGGACAAGTGAATTTTGAATTAATGTTTGTTCGTTTTGCACGTAAATCCTGGTGCTAACTGGAATGAAATACAGGATGCAGTTTCTGGAAATCAGGCTTGTCCAAAAGGGTATAAATTAGAGATATTCTGTCTCAATTGTTTAATTTCGATTTAAAATAATCTGTTGAACAGAAATCAAATTTTTAGCTTGATAAGTGTAAAGAAGTGTAGAAAAAGTTGGAGTTTGTTGGCTATATGTTCTTGAATTCTCTCAAGCACATTTTCAGTATCTGCATGACAACTAGAGAATTGAAGCGCGATCGTCTTGCACTTTGAAGAAGACAAAAGTCCTACCATATTCAATTATACAAGAGTGCCACTAAGATGGTGGTTATTAGCCATTCTCCCTCAATTACAAGCATGAGGCTTACAATCCAAGAAGGTAGAGAGAGGCACATGTTCCTCGAATTTCCACATTAATCATGAAGAATGAGCATGACCGAGGATGGTCACCATTATATCCACTACCAGGAGGTTTTTGCAGTTATGAAACACTTTGACCCATCAACTTTAGCTGCAAGCAAAATGACGATTCTCCACAACTTTCCACGTCTGCACATGTCAAGAATGTGCCTTGGGGATAGGAGTTAAAGAGTGTCATGGTCACCATGAAGAGTATAAAAAGGAGGAAGAAGAGAAGTTTACAATCACCCAACGCAAACACAGACCCCGCATCCAGTGGTGTAGCTAGGATTTTAGTACAGCAGGGGCACAATTAAAATACGCGGGGGGGGGGGGGGGGGGGGGGGTTGGGGGCAGCGGTCCTGAGAATTTTTTTTGAGGTTATTTATGTGGCACGTATGTAATCAGTAGTAATTGTTTCAAGTAATAAACCATACATCTTTAATTATCATAATTATTCTCTACGGTTTTCATATTCACCAAACTAATACAATAAATGTATTACCATCAATACACCAAATTAATACAATAATTGTATTACAATCGGTGACGATTCTTCATTTTTTGGAAACGTTGAATAATAATCTCATTGCTAATATCATTAAACGCATTCCTTTCAATGTAGACAAGTAAACAATCATTCAAAAATTGATCTCTCATCCAGTTGCGCAAGCGAATTTTCACAATTTTCATAGCAGAAAAGACCCTCTCAACAATAGCTGTGAAACTAGTAAAAGTAATGTCTATTTCAACAATCGATAAATTAATATATACACACCACTTCTTCTTGTCTCAACCATTTTTTTAGGGGCACTTTCGTCTCTCTATGACTATGAGTGACACTTTTCTTTTTGACAATTTTAGCCCTCTATCAATATATGTATCTTTTTTAAAAAAATTGAGGTGGGGCACGTGCCCACCCTGGTCCTCAGCTGGCTACGCCCCTTCCCGCGTCAAAGACATACTCCACTCTACATATTTTTAATGTTTTTTTAGGCAATGACTCCGATCACTTATCTTTTCAATTATCATGACCCCGACCAACTAGTTTCTAGCTTAGCCTTTATTTTCCAAGCCTTCACGGTTATGTTTCTGATTTAACTTGTAAAACACGCTCAATATGATGTATTCTCATTCAATGAAATTCCTGATGCATTCCAACAATGTTTTGTTTTTCATTTCGTTTTCATAGGAGTTCTTTCATTCGAGTTGTAGTCTCCCATCTCCTGTTTTTTCCGTTTGATGCTTTTTGAATTTTAAGTCCTTTTCCCTGAAGACAATCTCGAACTAGCAGCGTTATGTTCTCAATTTACACACAGTTCATTTGGTGAACATGACATATTTAGTGCAACTCTTATCAAAAATGTTTGAACTGATAATAAATTGTGACACATTTGAACACACACTATTCATAACCCAAACACCCGTATCCCCAACTATCGAAAACGTGACATCTCCTGTCCCAACAATACCTCAAAAACAAGAAAACAATAGAAGCCTAACCCTGTTGTGTTCTACTTTTTTGGAATGCTAATGTAATGGCGCACAATTAATAAATGGTCCGGGATAATTTCGTAATTCAATAATCCGTATAAAATATTAAAATCTGCTACTTCGTCTTCCTCGTAATTACCTGTTCGCACAATTCACTCTGTTGAAGGAAAACTATTATGTCCGAGGCACGCCGTAGGGTTTGCTCTCTCTACAAAAAGCCCTAGTCCTTGTAACACACAACACATTGAACAGTGAACACGCACATTATTAGGATCTCCCTTCTTGAATCTCTAAGGTAAGCTCTCTCATAAACCCACAATCTTTCATAAACCCTGTTATCCGTTTGCACCAGAAAGATCACATATTCTGCCGAATAAGCCTATTTGAGAAAGGAAAGGAAGAAAGAAGACAGATTATTGGAAGAATCTATTTGGGCAAGTGAGAAGGAACCGAAGCAAAAATCGGTTCTGGGTATTGGGTTTTGAGCTATTTATGTGATTATGGATGATCTTGAAAAGGCAATATTAATCAGTTTTGATGAATCGGGTGCTGTTGATTCGACGCTAAAGTCACAAGCAGTTTCATTTTGTGGACAAATTAAAGATACCTCCTCGATATGTAGTATATGTATCGAGAAACTCTGCTTTTGTGAGCTGGTTCAGGTCCAGTTTTGGTGTTTACAAACTCTTCACGAGGTTATTAGAGTGAGATACTCATCTATTAGTGTAGAAGAGAAAGACTTCATAAGGAAATCCGTGTTCTCCATAGTGTGTGTTGATGGTAAAAACCCTATTAGGGTTTTAGAGGGTCCTGCATTTATAAAGAATAAGCTTGCTCAAGTCTTGGTTACTCTGATTTATTTTGAATACCCCTTAATTTGGTCGTCTGTGTTTTTGGATTTCTTGCCTCACTTGAGCAAAGGGGCATTGATTATGGATATGTTTTGTCGCCTTTTGAATGCATTGGATGATGAAGTGATTAGTTTGGATTACCCACGTACACCTGATGAGGTGGTAGTGGCAGCGCGGGTTAAGGATGCAATGAGGCAGCAATGTGTGCCTGAGATAGTTAGAGCGTGGTACAACATTCTGACAATGTGTAGGAATTCTGATCCGGAGCTATGTACTAGTGTCTTAGATACTATGAGCAGATATATTTCTTGGATTGATATCGGGCTGATTGCAAATGACGCATTTATTCCCTTATTGTTTGATTTGATTTTGGCTGATGGATTGGCAGAACAACTGCAGGGTGCAGCTGCAGGCTGTCTCTTGGCTGTGGTTTCTAAGAGGATGGATCCACAATCAAAATTATCACTCTTGCAAAGTCTTCAGATTAATCGGGTTTTTGGACTGATATCCAGAGATAGTGATTCCGAGTTGGTTTCAAAATTAGCTGCATTGCTCACTGGGTATGCAGTAGAAGTTCTTGAGTGCTTCAAACGGGTTAGTTCAGAGGATGCAAGGGGTGTTTCAGTAGAGCTCTTAAACGAAGTTTTACCCTCAGTTTTTTATGTAATGCAGAACTGTGAGATAGACACAACGTTCAATATTCTGCAATTTCTTTTGGGTTATGTTGGCACAATGAAGAGTCTCGCTCCACTGAAGGAGAAACAACTGCTTCATCTGGGTCAGATATTGGAAGTGATTCGTGCTCAGATTCTTTACGACCCAATATACCGTGATCATCTTGATGTACTGGATAAGATTGGAAGAGAGGAGGAAGATCGAATGGTGGAGTTTAGAAAAGACTTATTTGTGTTGCTGCGGACCGTGGGTCGTGTGGCACCTGAAGTTACTCAGATGTTTATCAGAAACTCACTAGCTGCTGCTACTGCTTCTACAACGGAAAGAAATGTTGAAGAGGTGGAAGGTGCACTTTCCCTCTTGTATGCATTTGGAGAGTCGATAGGCGATGAGGCAATGAGAACAGGAAGTGGGCTCTTGGGTGAATTGGTGGTGATGCTTTTGTCAGCTAGCTTTTCTTGCCATCCTAAAAGGGTTGTTGCGCTTGTGTATTTGGAGACAGTAACAAGATATTTGAAGTTTGTCCAGGAGAATAACCAGTATATTCCTATGGTTCTGGCAGCCTTTCTTGATGAGAGGGGCATTCGCCATCCAAATATCCATGTGAGTCGCAGGGCATGTTATTTGTTCATGAGGGTTGTGAAAGTGCTGAAAGCAAAGCTTGTGCCTTTCGTAGAGACAATTGTTCAGGTATATATGAGTTTTCTATCTGTCTCTTTACAAAGATAATTTATAGTGAAGATTTCCCAATTCACTCTTTTTACCATCCATATTCTGAGTTGATCAATATATATTTTTTCCAGAACCTGAAAGATACAGCCGCCCGTTTCACAAATATGGATCATATTTCCAAAGAACTTTCAGGATCTGAAGATGGTAGTCACATTTTTGAGGTACTTGGGCTCCTTGGATACATACAAGAGGTACATATTCTCCATAACGTTCTCTATTTTGATCTTATTGTTGTGCTGGCTCTTGGCAGGCAATTGGTTTATTGATCGGGATGGATGATGTACCCCTAGAAAGGCAATCGGATTATCTCTCTTCACTGCTAACTCCTCTCTGTCAGCAGGTGCATTTAAAATTCACTGTTTACTATGCGAATGAATGTTAAGAGCCCTCTCCCCTTCTCATTTGCTTCGACTTATTGCTAACATTGATGTACATTATGCGAAGTAGTTTAGTTACATGCTTTCTTAAGAATAATATAATAGTTTTATGCTTTCTGAATAGCTTTGTTGTCATCCAGGTTGAGGTATTGCTCTCAAATGCCGATGTACTGAATCCAGAAGACGCTTCAATAGAATTTACAAATATCCAGCAAATAGTCATGGCAATTAATGCTCTTAGCAAGGTTGTTATTCCCTCATCTAATACTTCTAAATGCTATATGGTCTCCTCTCCTCTCATTGATATTATAAGATAAATCCCGACATACGTTCTAATACCACTTACTAGAAGTAGACAAAGTTATTTGCTGAAACTCTGATATCTGAAATCATATCAGTGACATATCCTTTAAACTCTTTTTTGAAGGTGATCTTTTGAAATAGCATGCTAGTAGTTTATGTTAACGTCGGTGCTATTTTAATTTCTGCTGAGAATTTTTCTTGAATTTCTTCTATATGCATTTAATGTTTATTTCGACTTTAAGCTTCATTTACAAATGGTTTTTCCTCATGAAACCACTTTGATACAGGGGTTTAGTGAGCGTCTCGTAACTGCTAGTCGCCCTGCAATAGGTCTTATGTTCAAGCAGGTTGGTATGAGCACTTCCTCTGTTTCTGTTTGAGAAGCAATTTTGAACTTTTTCATCTTTTCTTGGTCCATGGACATGGCTTTAATTTTGTTCATGAATAATGGTGTTACTTTTACATCCAAAAAGGGTGCATATCCAGGTGGCTTTTATTGTCCAATGGCATTCTTAATTTGTACCTTGCATGATATATTCGGCTCTCGATATTTATTTTATTTTGATGAGAACTGTTAAGCAATAAGTGCCTTGGATATTTTTTGTTTGGTATGAACCATGGTTTGTGAGAGGTAGGATATCATAATTTAAACCTAAAATTGCTAGGAGTAACTGCAAGATTATTTATTTCTTCTCACTGACATTTATTTGCTCTTTTTTTGACCTAGACATTGGATATTCTTCTTCGAATTCTAGTTGTGTATCCTAAGGTAGAGCCTCTGCGAACCAAGGTAAGAGCTAGATGTGGGACTACCAAAGCCCTTTTTTCCCCTCTTTGAATGTATTTTTAAGCCTTTAGTTTACATTTTATTTACTTATTGGTTAAATCTAACATTTGCATGTTCAGGTCACATCATTCATTCACCGCATGGTGGACACTTTAGGAGCATCTGTATTTCCTTACCTCCCAAAGGCATTAGAGCAATTGCTTGCAGAAAGTGACGTAAGTGGTTCCATATAATTCTCTCTCTCTCTCTCTGTGTGTGTATATTCTTTCTCTGAACAGATAAAGTAAAATAACATAAAATGGCACCAATGGGGTGCCACCCATGTACAAAGAAAAACCAATTACATATAATCTAGCAATGTAGAAGATGGAACCTGGAAAAGACAATAAAGTTTCCAACTGAACCATAATTCTAAAATCTTTTGGTTTTTGCATTTGTCTTTTCATCGGAATAGGAAATTGTAAGTTATTTTGTTAAAATGCATGAAGAGTTGAGCTGTTATAGCTTGCCACCAGGCAACATACATTGTGGATGTTTTGAGTTAGTTGGAAGCACTTAGAGGCTTGGGGGGCTTTGTATGGAGCTTTTGACATTTCAATCCTATATTTCACTAGTTGCTGATTGGGTTAGGCCTGCAGTGTGGTCATTGCAAAGCTAAATGCTAGTCCCCAATATTTAGGTGGTTTTGTGAGAGGGGAGTAAGGGGAGCAATTACTAGTCGACTAGTAGTCTAGTGGACTGACTTGTTGCCAGTCCTAGGAGTATTCTGTTACGCCTACCCCACATCGGTTAGATGTGGGTGTGGAGTGCAGTAGATAAGGGTGGCAGTGCCTCTCCTTATTAGCCAAGGTTTTCAGTAAGGTAGGGCCTGACTGGGCCTTGGTTACAGCTGGCCCACACGGTGGGTAGTCGGTTGGGCCTTGGTTGGTGAGTGAAGTCAGTTCCTTATCAATTGGTATCGAAGCCTCCCGTCTGGGCGCGTGTGGCCCTGTGTGTAGCGCCTCCGTCCCAGGAGGGCCTGGGCGGGGCTGCGTCTATGGAAGGGGTGACCTGTGATCCGGGCACGGCCTGGTGCCACAGAGTTGGCCAACGTGGACGTTGGCCTTGTAAGAACGGGGGAATGTTACGCCTATCCCACATCGGTTAGATGTGGGTGTGGAGTGCAGTAGATAAGGGTGGCCGTGCCTCTCCTTATCAGCCAAGGTTTTCAGTAAGGTAGGGCCACGGGCCCGGGCTTGACTGGGCCTTGGTTACAGCCGGCCCACACGGTGGGTAGTCGGTTGGGCCTTGGTTGGTGAGTGAAGTCTGTTCCTTATCATATTCATGTTGCAAAATCACTTCCTCATCCATTTCATGTTGATGAGAAAGCTACGGGAGATGGCATTTAATATTTTGGTTTGCTCTGGGGTAGCAAGTGCCACGGTAAGCCAAGAAATATAGGCTTGAATTACTTTCAAGCTGGAAGGGCTTGGAATGGTGACATATCTTCCCTGCCTTCGGTTTGCTCTGGGGTAGCTAGTGCCATGGTAAGCCGAGAAATATAGGCTTGAATTACTTTCAGGCTGGAAGGGCTTGGAATGGTGACATATCTTCCCTGCCTTTCGATTTTTTTTGATGTGCTTGGAAAGAGAAACAAGGGACTGAGGGAGCCATTGAAGGAGTTGAATTGTCATGTTCAACTTTTTTAAACTTGGCTAAATCTTTTATGTAAGTGGCTGTGCAACAAGCTCTAGTTGATTTTAGTGATGTTTTATATTTAATTGACTCAATGTGTAGTAGAGCTTCATAATGCCTAGCTTTGTATATAGGCAGCACCGGTTTGGTGCTTTTTAAAACTGATCCTTGAATGTGCAACGTTTTACAATGTCTATCTTTGCACCGCGTGATCTTTGAGTCAATACCCTATTAACTTGATATAAACATGAGCTCTATAATTGAGGAAATACTTTTTTCCCATATTTAATTACTAGTCTACAAATGATTATTTTTTATCGTGATATTAGGGGGTGCGGATAGTCAATTAAATTCTGATACATAATTTGTTTTTCTTAGCAGCCAAGGGAAATGATCAATTTTCTTGTATTAGTTAATCAGCTTATATGCAAATTCAGCACCTTATTTCATGAGATATTGGAGGAAATATACCCTGCAATCGTTGGTAGGATATTCTCTGTCATCCCAAGGGATGCATTTCCCTCAGGGCCTGGAACGAACACCGAGGTATAAAAAAGCTTGTCCATTAGATCCAGTCAACCTTTGTGCTTTCTACTTTTGTGCTTAGTGAATGCTTGCAAATCTTTTGCATGGATAGCTCTATACCCATTCATTTGTTAGATTCTCCTGAAATTAGAATATTTTTATATGACTGTGCCTTGCTTACTATGACTTGAGTAGCATTGGTGTAATTGTAAATGCGTTTATATAGTGCTGTTACATGAATGTTAGTTAATTAATTGTGAAGTCGTGCTTTCCGAGATGTCTTGCTGATCATAAATTCATGATAATCATAACAATTTACTAAGCAGTAAGTATATATTAGTGCACTAAGGATTTTCTTTGTTAATATGAATATAATATTATGTGGGGTAAGGTATGTGTACATCCCGCTTGTCCCCAATCCCGCCCACTGCAGCCTATTGGAGTTGTTTACCTATAATGATAAGGCCCAAGTAGGTGCCTCCCATGTGCCAGAGAAAAAAAATAATACGAATTACGAAGGAAATAGTTTAGAAGTAACTGAATCTAGTTATTGAACAACTTGCATCATTCTCCCGCTATACCATAAACAATGAGTTTCAAGCCACTTTTTCATATGGACCCATTTTAGAGTTTTCACCTCTTCAAGGATTCCTTGATATGGCTAAAATTCATTGGTTGTTTTGAGCCTTCTATCCTTTTCCTTCTCCTCCATTCACTCATTTCATTTCACTCTACTGCTCCTACCCCGCTGGGTTGGACCTGGTTACCATGCAAATAGTTCCCATAAGTTTTAATACCCTCTCCCTAAAATCGCTCAACCCACTACAATGTTAGAGTCGGTGATTTGCGGTTGCCTCATCCTTTTTTTTTTTTCAAGAGGGAGTATCCTTTCCCGAGTTAGTTGCTTCCTCACAAAAATTGCCACCCATCTTCATATTTCCTACAAAGTTCTGATAGTAGTAGTGCTTTGGCGCAAAGCCCCAGTATTGAACTTTTCCCAACAATGGCTTCCTCCCGACTTTTTAAAATTTTAAGTAGGTTTTTAACTTATCAAAAAAAGAAAAACTAGGTTTTTACTTTTAATCTTGATTAATCTATGTTATACGTGATATATGAGCTATTAAATGTGTTACTTACATGACTCTCATCCTTGTAGGAACTCCGTGAATTGCAAGAGCTGCAGAGGTTATTATACACATTTCTTCATGTGATAGCTACACATGATCTGTCCTCGGTTTTCCTTTCCCCAAAAAGTAGGGGATACTTGGATCCAATGATGCAATTGCTACTGCGCAGTGCATGTGATCATAAGGACATTCTTGTAAGAAAGGTATGTTTAATACTTGTTTATAGTTTCTGATCACCATGGGCTGTACTTCATTCTGATCACCATTTCAATGGCTTCTTGTACAGAGTTATCAGGGATTGTTTTTAACGTCTCTATTTTTGTTTTCCGAATTCCTTTTTTGTTCAGGCATCTGTGCAGATATTTATTAGATTGATGAAAGATTGGTGTGCCAAATCACATGTTGGGGAAAAGGTAGGTCTGCATACCAAATTCCTATGTTGTTGCCATGCTGATTTTTAAGGCTGATGATGCTGGTGCATATTTTAGGTGCCTGGATTTCGAAGTTTCATGATAGAAGCTTTTGCAATAAACTGCTGTTTGTACAGCGTCATTGACAGAACCTTTGAGTTCCGTGATGCAAATACTGTAAGACCTTCCATCTTTACATGTGCATTTTCCACTTGTGCTGCTTTGAGAAGATGCATTCAGAAGTTGCTTGTGGTTTTGTGTTTTCTTTCCATTTCATTTGCATTCCATGCTACATTATTTTAGGTTATCCGCAAAGATTGTTGAGAAACTGATAAATATCCCGCTTTTCCTTGCAAAAACATATTTGTTTGACAATACTTTAAAACTCATGTTATGCTGCACTTGTGTGTTAGTAACATGATTAAATTAGTTGATTGACATGCTTATGTGGGTCATATTCTTATTTTTTTTGTTGTTCAATTCCCTGTAGTGTGTCCCCTGGTGCTGTAAGATGCTGATAGAGCTGATATATATGTCATTGGATCTAGAAATTTTCACATAATCACAAAAGAAATTTGTTCCTTGCATGCACAAATAGGATGACAGAAGTACGAATACTAAACCATGAACTTAATAAGAGAGGACTCTCCGTTCAGAATTTCTTGGTTTTGAGAGCATAGATATTTATAGCGATAAATATTATGCATGAGGTAATAATATCGCGATTTAAATCGTAAAATCGTATGATTCTACGATTTTAACTATGAAAAAGAGTTAAATCGTGATGGAATCGCATGTGGTAAAATCGCACGATTTTGATTTTATTTTACTTGTTAAATTGTTGAAAATTGTAAAATCGTACAATTTTGAACGATTTTACTGATTTTAGAAAAGTGCCAAATAGCTGGGTTATTTATTAGTTTAAGCTAGGCCAATCAAATTATTAAGATGGGCCTTTCATTTATCAATTTTGGGCCTTTTTTTAAATAGTTATGGGCCTTTTTTTAAAGCAGTTTACTACTGGTTTGATACAACAACGAAACTTCTTTGCCCTAACAAGGCCAGAAGTTCCTTTGCCGCCCTCTGTCAACGACGGGTCTTCCCTCCCGTGCAGCCCTCTGTCAACAATGCAGGCTCCCGTGCAGCCCTCTGTAAAAATCGCAAGCTTTTCCCTCTGTCAACAACGCAACCTCTACCCTCTGCAGCCTTATCAGTAACATGATATTGAACTAGTTTTACTATTTTGCATGTTTGGATGTTGGAAGATGGTTTTGTATGATATATTATAATTGTTATTGCATTATGTTATTGTTGTAACATGTACTTGTATTGAGAATTATTCTTATTTTTACATAGTATACGATTCAATTTAACGATCCCGATTTTACGTCCCTTCTTCTATTCCGATTCGATTTTAAGATTTAACTACCATGGTTATGATCCACTTGACAATGTGACTTGTAGAATCACTGCCAAGTGCTGTATGTATAGCAAGGGTTATGATTCACTTGGCAAGTACCTTTTAAATTTGTTTTATAGTAGACAATATTGGTGGTATGTTATCAGATGCTTCTTGGGAATCCTTTTCACTTAATGCTATTTATTTATTGAAAATGGTTGTTCGGATGTGTCATGCAGCTTGCTTTGTTTGGAGAAATTGTGATGGCTCAGAAGGTCATGTTGGAGAAGTTTGGTGATGATTTCCTTGTTCATTTTGTATCAAAAGGCTTTCAAACCGCACATTGCCCGCAAGATTTGGTAGAGCTGTACTGTCAGAAGCTGCAGGTAAAGCAATGCATGTTCATGTTGTTTCATCTTAAGGAGTTGATTATTACAGTGGACTGGACAAATGTGTGATACTATTTGGCAATTCTAAATTTTTAGCTATGTACGACTCATTTGTCCATCCAATTACTATTGAGCCCTGTTATTTTTTCAGCTCTTGAGTTATGGTTTTGGTTTCTCTGATGGTAGTATTATTAGAAAGAAACTGATTGATGAAAATGTAAAATGTTAATTCTAGGCAAAATTGTGCTGACCCTTTGAGAATCTTCAATTCAGACTGTAATTGTGTGCTTTGGCTTTCGCTGGATTGCGAGCCAAGCTAGATCTGTCCCAAGCACAGTGTAGGGTCCCATTTGATTGCCATTTCCATGAGGCATAGATGTTTAATTACGAAGATTGATCTGGGCAGGGGATATGTCTCTTAAGGGTACGTGGTATTGAATAATCCCAATCCTACTCACACCTCCACCTCCACCTCCACCTCCACCTCCACCTCCACCTCCACCATCAAGAAAAGAAAAGGGTGATGCCTCCCCCCCTTTTGGCTGTAAATATTGTAGGATATTTATTAGGTTGGAAATTTACGGTGTTTTTTTATAACTTGTTCTATTTCTGAATTACTGCTCATAAGTTGTTGCGGATTCTGACATACTTGCAGGGAAATGATATTAAGGCGTTGAGATCATTCTACCAGTCACTGATTGAAAATCTAAGACAGCAACAGAATGGAAGCCTTGTCTTCAGATAGCAGTGTAGCGATAGATGAATGTTGTAATTCATAAATGTCCTATGGAATTCTTTTTTTCTGGCAATCTACTTCTCGTAGCCAAAGGTGTGTGCATTTTTTTTTCCTTGATGCTTTCACTTAAGTTCTTACATCAGATGTTTATTCTGTTACACTTACGCCGGTGAACCTGCAGGATTTCTTTCTGTAAATAGCCTTTTGTACTCCTACTCCATGGACAACGAGGTAATAATAATCAACTCCCACCGTGTATGTAGGGGGGTTTTATACAAATGGCTGATTTGTTTCTCTTCTTTGAAATTGCACAGTTGTATATTTGCGGAAGAGTTTCCTGTCAATTAGTTTACAGCCATGGGCTTCAAGGTGCTGATCCGAATCGAGGTTTTTGCGCGAGAGAGAAAGAGGGTGTTCGTAGTTTTTGCTTGATGGTTGTCTTTCTTTTGGACGCGATTGGAGGGTTACACTTACATCTCGTAGTCTAGTTTCAGAAATGGCTACCATTTTTTCATTGGCCCTATGTGAAAAAAATGAAACAAATGCAAGGTTTTGCTTTTTCTTAATTTTTTTTTGCCAAATAAAAGCCCAGTGTCGATACATTTTGGGTGCGTTTGGTATAGCGGTTGAATTGATTTTCAATGTTAGCGGAAAAGTTGTTGAAAAAAAGAAAGACGAACCAAAGGCGAACATATTATTTTGGTTGGCGTCTCATATTCATCTTGTTTCCTAGCAGTTGCACAAAGGCGAACATCATCTTTGTTTCCAAGTTGGTGTTGCTGTCTCCAACCGATAATATGAAACTTATGACATCAAATCATATCAAAAGTTAATGGAGAGGCCAGTTTGACAATTTCGACGAGGTCGTCTATGTTAATGCCTTCTCTTTGTTGTACTTATTTTTCACGTGTGACTGCCTGCAGAAGACTTAACAAATTGAAATTAAATAAAACCATCCCCTTTTGTAAGCATACACTTTTTTTAAGCAGCACTAATATCGAACACCTTTGTTTTTTGGATGCGCATGGGTGTAACGACCTGAGTTTAGTTTCATATTGAATGTTTAAAGTGCAATCGTCATGTGAAAAATTTCTGTGTGTAAGTGTGACGACATGAGTTTATGTCCATATTGAATGTTTAAAGTGCAAAAGTCAGGTGTGATATTCAAATTTTTGTGCACGTGGGTGTGACAGCTTGAGTTTATACCCATATTGAATATGTAAAGTGAAAATTTGTTTGGTATCATACTCGATTACCAAAAAGAAAAGAAAAAAAACATCTTTGTTTTTAGGTTGATTAATGATGTTCTTTTTGGTACAATGTTGTAGTAGCTTGTGTGGCGGCAAGATTGTTTCCCACTAATTAATGACTAATAAATAGTAATTAGAGAAGAAAGATTAGTAATCATTACAATTGTTGTGTATTGTTGAACACAATTCATTCAAAATAGGCCAAAATACTCACCACATGTCGAATAAGAAGATTAAAAAAAAATATCTCCAATGTATAATGAAGAAGTATAATCACTAGATAATAGTTAATCCAAGTTGGCGACTAATTAATAATTAGAATGGATGTGAACATTTGAAATCAAATCTTATTTTTGAAAGGATTATTATTATTTTTTCCCAGTGGGGGTAGGTACCCCTAGTTAATTATGGGTATATAGCTATGATATATAAATCGAAACAGATTAATAAAAAAAAACCCATTAAGCTTAGTAAACCAAATTAAAGCAAGTACGAAATCGTTCCGTGATCGTCTGACAATTTTCAATGTAATTCGGTGTCGTCCAGGAGTGTTTGACGATGACCATCTTTGTGTTTGTGTTTTTCAATTTTTTTCTTACTTTTTCAGTTCTATTGATTGTACTATATTTTTATGGTGGTTTGAGTGTGTACGAGTCTCATTTATCTAATTTATTGGATTACTTAATACAATTAGGTTTATGACATTTTCAAAACAAAAAACGTTAATTTTGGTACACGTACAATCACATATAAAAAATACATATATATATAATTTAAATTAGAATTAAATACTAAACACTGATCTTAGTCCATATATGGATGTTAGCAACGTCTAAAGTCCAAAAATAGAGAAATAAGGTTATAATTACATGGTGAAGAAGACTTTGATTAGAATAACTTAGAAATTAAGCTTAAAACTTGTTGCTTGAGTTACTCTTTTTTTTATGACGAGTAATCATGAGCCGTTTGATCCATGTAAATCCCATATACTTAGACCACGCTTCTTTCTCAAGTAATTAATAAGTTGTAAGGTGTTGATGTGGAGAGTTGAACTCGAGTCCCCCAACTAGAAAAATTCATCCACATCGAATTCGACCACCCCTTCTCCTTTGTAATTTGTTGGCTTACCATGGACCCCGTCAAGCAAGAATGTTTGAATTTTTGGTGGCACATAAAAATGGGTCTTGACTTGGTAGCCGTAATTTCTGGCTTGACTCTCCCATGAACGTTTCTTCTCCTCATTCATTGTACTTTTGAAGTATGAGAGCCATTTGGCTCTACTTTTGTGCATGATTTGACCAAGAAATTTCGGAAATTAATCATGGTAATACTTAAATCCTTTCATATATATATGCAGAATAAAAAGTATCTTGAACTACAAAAAATTGTCTACAAAGATCTCATGGACGGGGTTTGCTATAAGCATGAACAAAATAGAAATATTTTTGTGGTCACTCGTTGAGTTTTAAATTAACTTATCTTGTCATGAAATGGAAAAAAATTTATGCGCGCGGGTTTGATGGCCCAAGTTTAGTCTCATATTGAATTTTTGAAGGGTAAACTTGTATGGTGTTGTTCTCGATTACCAAAAAAATTGAACGGAATAAGGAATTCAAGTTGGGAGAAGAAGAACTAAAAATCCATTCATAATAACTAAAAATCAAGGGAATATAAAATTTATACAAGCTAAAATTAAATAACACAAAGAGTCGTATAAAAATACAAAAGGAAAAGGAAAGAATTCACATACGGTAAATTTAAAAAAAAAAAAAACAAACATTTGTAAAGTGCTCAAGTTTAATTTTAAAAAAATGCATTGGTAGACAATTTTGACAGTAGTATATATTGTAGCATATATTGTACACAATTTATGCTGGTAAAAAATTTTAGCATATATGGTTGTTGAAATGTTGGTAGGTGTTTGGTTGTACTTTTGTTAGTAGCATATTTGTTGTTAAAATTGTTGTGTAAATTACGTGTAGGGGTAATATGCATTTTAATAATAAAAAATAATAATTAAAGATTTTTATTTAATTAATTAACTAATGAACATAATAAAAAGTTATTAAATATTTTTTAATAATTTAATTAATTATCTAATAAACATAATAGTTAAGGGTGTTTTCGACTTAATGGTTAAAAACAAACGTGTTTCGGTAATGTAACCTCAATATTGTCTCAAAATTGTTCAAAATGGGACAATTTAGAAAAGACAATAATATGGTCCCAAAATTACTTGGGAATATGCACCCAAAAAAATTTTTTTGTTTCACCACTACAATATATTGTCTCAAAATTATAATTGGGCAATATATTGTCTTCCAAAATTGTGTGTCAAACTGGTACATTACCTGTATGTGCTTCTTTATTTTGTCCTGTAATTCTAATATGTTTGAGGCTTCAAAGATCCTTTTTGTCTTTGATAATTTGTTTGAGGCTTCAAAAAAATCCTTTTATGAATATAATTTTTTTATGACATTGCTTTCATTCATGATCATTTGCTCTTTCTGTTTATGTCTAATACTATACGATTTTTTTTTTACAGCGATCTGGATCAATGGATTCAAAATATCATGTGTGGAATGTGCTGGTTATACTTTTCCTGTAAGTACACGATCTTTGCGCATTCCCAGTGATACTTTTATTTTTTACTTTGTTATTGCTATAATCAATGAAATTTTTTTGTTGAGAAATGTTATTTTTAACATTATTTAAAGTTGAAAAACTCCTTATCATTGTCATTTATCATAGCGGTAATATAATATTAATAGGCTGGACATCAACAACAAGTACCAACTATCTCTCCATGTTTGAGCTAAAACTCAAAATTACTTAGTCATTGTAATTGCAAAAGCTCCCTACACCGCTGCACCAGACACACAACACCAAATATCCAAAAGTTCTTTGAAACTTCCGCAAATAAAAATTAAGCAAACAAAAGAAGACACCTTGAACATAAGAGAGAAAGAAAGCAATTGGACAAAGTTAAGTGAGTTTAAACCTTTGGGTTTTATAGACTAGGAGACACCAAAGAGAGCAAAGTTATTTAAGTGATCTTTGACCATTTGAGTTTTGTGGACTTTGTAGATAGAAGTTTAATTATTTTTGAATAAAAGAAGGCTAATGGTAGGGATGACAAAAAAAACCGATCCGAGCACTATTCGTAGGGTACCCGATCCGTTTAAAACCCGAAAACCGATCCTATAGGTTTTGGAAACGGTTTTCGTTTTCGTTTTCGTTTTCAAATTCGTCATGGTTTAGGGTCGGGTTTGGTTTTTGATGCCGAGTTTAGAATACCCGAACCGTTTAATAAAAAGATCCATTATAGTAATAATATTATAAATCATGCATAAAGGTGTACTATTAGGATACTAAATTATAACATGATAAAGCATATTAAAACGTATATATTTATAGAAGCATATTAATAAAACTATAAATTAGACTAATTTGAATTATAAAATCATAATTAATATAAATCATTCTCAATATTAATTTATATTAATATAATCATCAAAGAAAAAAATAAAAATATTAAAAGTTAAATGGTAAATGGGTACCCGATGGTAAACGGTTATGGAACGATTTCGGGTTTGGAAATTTAAATGGTTTTGGAACGGTTTTGGTATAGAGTATCTTAAATGGAAACGGTTTTGATATTTCCTAATTGGAAGGGTACCCGACCCGTTGCCATCCCTAGCTAATGGGGACGAATTTGAAAAAATATATTTTAAAAGGAGGGAAAAATTTAAAGAATGGATATTATATAGGGTATTTTCAAAAAATAAAGGGAGCATTTAAAATAAGGGAGGCAATTGCCCTCTTAGAGCATTCACAACAATGCATTTTTGTTGTCCCATGGAGGCATTTTATTGTCTAAAATAATGGCTCATGGAAAAAAAAGAAAGAAGATGTACAATGGAGTCATTTTGTTTGGTGCATTTTGCTTGGGCAACCGTGTAGCCATCGAAGTTGGTTGGCCTTGCAAATGACTTATTTGGTGCATCCCATATGATCCACAAACATATTTCATACATTTTTTTTGATGGGTCTCATCTCTATTACATAAAAATCAAACCATTAAATTTATATCATTGTACCCATCTTATTTTCATTCTTAACCACATCAATAAAACACAAATCTCCATATATTATCCATGTCCCAATAAAAAATCACCATCGTGATTACTCTTACTACTAGCGTGCATTCGCCCCTGCCGACCCATAGGTTTATTTAATGCACATATCGAAGGTAGTCGCTGTGAATTTCTGTATAAAAAAAAAAAAAACAAAACACGCTGGACTTGTGAAGGCATGAAGGACCCCACATTTCAATAACACCAAAATTACCAATAATGAAAAGTTTAAAATTGTCATCACGTCCTTGTTAATTTGGATTAATCAATTTAATTGGAAGTTTACATGATCATGATCATGATTTGACAAGGGTTGGAAGTAGAAATATTTAACTTAAATCTCAATACAATTAATCATACAAACCCAATTGATAAGTAACCTACCTGTTATGCCACAACAATTTAATTCTCTCTTTCAAACTTAGCAAACCAGAAAATTAGGTTACTAAGTGAAGTTATTATAATATTAATACACCGTTAATCTTGTGATATTTTTCGTTCACAGAACCTCAGGTCATCAAAGCAATCCACACTACGTTGACGACATATAAGACTGGGTCGAAACCCATGCGAGTAAGACTCCGGAAATGAGACAAATCCACGGAATCAATATTCCATAAAGAAATATCTCAATTGGTTGAACTCTTGACTTTGACCTTGGGCGACATATTCTCTAAGCCCAGAGAGATAACTGGTTCCGATATAATATATACAAATGAAAGCATTTTATATTTATTTGAAGGATATGAACACTGCTTACGTATTTCTGCCAATTACCGTTTAAAGTTCAAGGTAATTTACACTTGTGTGGTAACATTTGGACAAGAAGGAAAATAAGAAAAAAATGTTATTTATTCTATAATTGACTTCTATATATGCAAGTCTTGTACACCCTCGTCACTCCATTCTTCCTTTTCAATTTTTTATTTAATTTTTTTAGCGAGACTTTCAAAACAGTTATATACTTTGTGTGTGTATATATACATATATATATATATATAATTATATAACTATATATATATTGAATTCTGCCCTTGCACAGTAAATTCGTCTTGAGGATATTCATCGTATTTCCGTCAAGCCATTCTGCCACACATAGAGATCGTTCGCTTTCTTTCGACTCCTCTCAAGCCTCTTGATGTAGTGCGTTGGTCGTTCTTATATTCCACATCGGGTAGGCAGGAGCAAGTGAAGTGTTTTATATATGGTGGGCAATCTTCTCCCTGTAAATTGGTTTTCAGGGTTCAGGGTTGAGTTAGGCCCATTCATCACCTCTGCATTAGAAATCTAAACATCATAAGTTTTCTCACGTTCATTCACCAATTTAATTCAATTTGCATTATTAACTAAATTCTCTGTTTCTATATCAGACAGATTTTTTGGCTTATCAATATCTATAAAGCTTTGGACCAACCTTTTTGTTTTATGGATGGTCTTGTATATTTTTTTATCGCGGTCCACTATACTTTTAATGAGGACCTAATAGAGAATGGGAGATAGCCTAGTTGATATGGTTATCTGCCTAGGATCTTGAGGTCCAGGGTTATATTCTCACCATGGGGTTTGGGATTTGGGTAGTTTTTCATCCACTGTGGTTGCCTTCATGCCCCTTAGTGTGTGTGTGGCCTGTGGACCTTTTTCAAAAAAAAAAAAAATGAGGACCTAATGGATTTAAAAAAAATGAGCCCCTCGGACATGGCTTAGTGTGTATGGTCTGTGGCCTTTAAAAAAAAAAAAATAGGACCTAATGGATTTACCAGCTTTATATTACTTTCCAACAAAAAGATGAGGACTTGAGGAGTATATATGTGTGTATATATATATATATATATGCCCAGATTTAGAACCAGCTTGTGCTAGAGAGACTTGAACCCAGAAATGGCTCTGAAGAAGTTCATCTACAAAACAATTCTTCCAAGCTGTTTGAAGCCTCATCATCATGAGAAGCCATTGCCAGACCCAAAAATCGTTCAGGTCTCCAAACCACTTTCTTCTCAACGCTTATCGCTCTCCGATATAAGCTATCCCGGATCACCAATCTCTGTAACTCTCAGTAATCTATCAGCCTCTCTCGTTGGCTCAAACTTGCTCATCTTTACTCACAAGGAGCTCCAATTGATCACCCACAAGTTCTCCAAGAGTAATTATCTTGGTGAAGGTGGTTTTGGCACTGTGTATAAGGGTTTCATTGATGAGAAGATTAAGCCTGGACTGTTGAAGCCACAATCTGTTGCTGTTAAGGTATTGGACCTGGATGGCTCTCAGGGAGACATGGAGTGGCTGGTAAGTGATTTATCATTTGATTTAAAGAATTCATGATTAATTATTAGTCTTCAGAATTCAGATTAATGGTTTTGATTGTTTTTTTTTTTTTTTTCAGGCTGAAGTGATCTTTCTTGGTCAATTGAAACACCCCCATCTCGTGAACTTGATCGGTTATTGCTGCGAGGATGAACACCGGCTTCTGGTTTATGAATACATGGAGCAGGGCAACCTGGAAACCAAGTTATTCAAGGGTACCTCATGTTTTTCAGCACTAATGATATTTTTCTTTAGCCCTACGTCGTTCAGATTCGTAAAAAATTAAAAAAAAGTGTGTTGCGTGGAGAAGTAACATTTTTGAAATCTGTTTCAGGGTATTCTGCAACATTGCCCTGGCTAACAAGATTAAAGATAGCAGTTGGAGCTGCAAAAGGGCTTGCTTTCCTCCACGAAGAAGAGAAGCCGGTCATCTATCGCGATTTCAAGGCTTCCAACGTCTTGTTAGACTTGGTAAGACGATTAGTTTGTTGTTGTTCTCATCGATGATTATGTCAGTCGTTCCCATAATTTCAATCACTAAAGACATTTAGGCAATGTTTCATTTGCAGGATTATAATGCTAAGCTATCAGATTTTGGACTGGCAACAGACGGTCCACAAGGCGATGAAACCCACGTTACAACCAGGGTTATGGGCACGCACGGCTATGCTGCTCCTGAATACATAACAACCGGTACATAAGACGATTATTAATCTCTAGCTTAATTAAGTAATCAACAGCGATGAAGAAGTACTAATTTTATAATCAGTACTAATTTTTTTTTTTAAATTTCCAGGTCATTTGACAACGATCAGCGATGTTTACAGCTTTGGGGTAGTGCTTCTAGAGCTACTAACCGGTAGGAGGTCAATGGACAAGAGCCGTCCTGGTAGAGAACAGAACCTGGTAGCATGGGGAAGGCCTCTATTGAAGGACCCTCATAAGCTTGACAACATATTAATGGACCCAAGGCTTGAAGGGCAGTACTCGACAGAGGCGGCTAGGAAGGCTGCAGCATTGGCATACCAATGCTTGAGCCACCACCCCAAGTGTAGACCCACCATGACTACTGTGGTCAAGACCTTGGAGCCTCTCCTGGACTTAAAGGACATCCCAGTTGGACCCTTTGTGTACATTGTTCCTAGTGAAGCCAAAGATGAGAATAATGTCCACAAAGTTGAAAATGTACACAACAGAGCAAACTGTGGAAACAGAGAAGATGAAGAAGAGAAGGAGAAGAAAGAGAGGGTTCATCGTCGTCACCGGAGGGGTCACAGACATAGACGTCGAGCTCAGTCATTGAAGTCCCGGGCCGTCTACTCTGATACACACTTATATGAATCTCTTGGAACAAATCTGTACTCTCTTGATCCAATGTGACTAAGTAAACCTTATTTTCTTTTATTATTGATTGGGATATCTTAATTAAACTTTTTTGTTTTGAATTTGCTTTAAATTTTGTAAAAATTCCATAAATTTCTATAGATTTTATCCTGCAAACAGTATTTTCTAGCTGGCCAAATTCTTGACGTTCTCAACTGGTGCTACTCTACCAACATTTCTCAGGAGATTATGTTGGTTTTTCTACAATGAAAAGTCTGCCAGTCAATATTCCATGATCTATAAAACAGGCGTATTCAAAGTATCGATGATTTTACTGCAGATTCAATGTCTGTTCAACAAAATCCATAGAACTAGACTCTGCCTTCTTCACACCATAAACTTATAAGTCAGTAGTCTACACCCCATTTTTCAACAAAAAGCATCTCCATCGCAGTATTTCTCTCCTACCCACTACAAGTACTAGCATACCTTAAAAAGTCTTCATATGAATCTTGATTCAAATAAGATGATCTTAAAACAAGACTGCTAACACAAGGTAAGTGCAATAATAACCATCTCCTCAGACAACAAAATTCTAAGAATGACGCGCACAAGCACGGAATGTCATCCCTGGAAGATATAATTGAAGCAACACCAGACCATGTCAAAGGCATTTTGTTAGCTCCATGACAAAGTAAATAGCTGCATTATGATTTCAGAACCTCGAAAATGCTAATGAAGGATCTTTACATTAAACTAAATCAAAGTGGAGACTAGACATGAATTGATTTACTATCAAACATTCAAATTACAAGTCAAAGGTAAATATAATCACAGGATTTAGTTTCCTGGGTTTATACATTCTCAAAGATATATTACATTCAGCTACCATTCCTAGACGGTGCATCAAGCGGGACCTTGGATTCATATGTTTCTTTCACTTGTGCCAGAATGCCAGAATCCCAGTTTGCTATCCAACAATTAATTGCATGAGCTCTGAACATCAGCCCACCAAACAGACCAGCAAGGTATAAGTTTAACATAAAGTTTGACAAACCTTATACCATCCTGTCCAGATGACCCATTTGAATGTGTTGGAGATTAGTGCTGCATATTTGATGCACATATCTAGATTGTTCTGGAATATACTAGGATGAGCTAATGTAGATGAAGTCTAGAATATGTACATTTGGAGGCTAAATAAAACACTATGTAGAAGACACTAGTGTGATGTTAGACGGGTTCAACACCCCAAAAGAAGAGAGGGTAATATACTAATATGCCCCAAATGAAAGGGAGCTACAAGCTCCAAGAGATGTCATGGAGCCAGCTGCTCCAGAAAGTGATGTGAATGAAAAATATTATGTTGATGTTATTTAAAAATCCAATAGAATGACTGCCTCATCAAAATCTGAATCGAGTGGCTACGCAGAATCATGATGACCAGATAACTCACTGAGATCTGGATGTAAGCTTTCTAAAATTCAGTGATAACTGCACATCCTATGACAGAACTTTATTTTTCTTTCGTCTCCTCCGAGCTTTCCTTGAATGTGTTGTGCTTTTAAATTTGTCATCCTTCTCATCACGAACCCAATCCACATGGTATTTGTCGTCATATGCAACCACCTCGCCATCAATGAATGGTTCTCCTATGAGGAAATATGAGCAGATATAATAAATAAGACTAGTTTAGCACCAAATCTAGCACTAAGAACCAATCCACATAAGATCATATGAGATGCATTATTGCACTGTTGCATTTTTATATTTTCTGAGGCAAAAACATATAGAATCTCTGCTTTAGAAACAACATTATATCACTGCATTTCAACAATATTGCATAAATTTCCTTTTGATGCTTCTTATACCACCCAAATAAAAATTTGACACCTTGAAAAACCAAAGCAAGTGCAAAGCATACCAAAAACCTTAAAGAACAATATTAGACTTATTCTAAAAGCAGGAAGCACATCTATAACTATGAGGCATTAGCATATCTGCAATAAGGCTGTGCGAATTTGTCCTCCAACTCTGCCTCCACTCTGAAAGACTTGTGCATTGGAGGTTTTTCCTGCTCCTATTCCACCTCCACTTAGTAAATTTGTGCATTGGAGTATTTAACAAATATTTATTCGTCCGTTGGACAGCATACATTAAAAAAACCTCACATATTCATATATGATTAAGACCTGTGATGTCACCAAAGAAGCCTGGGAAGATACAAACACGAGATGCAAGGCAATTTCACTAATTAGAATAATGTAAGCGAAATAAATTAATTTCCCAACCAAGAACGACCCTAAAACGTCCATTTTACCAGCTGATGTCTCCCTCCCCTAAGGAAAATGTAAGTTAAAAAAAGTATAAATCTTGAACACTCATGTAGGGCAATGACAAATCCAAAAGTTTTTGTGATCATCTGTAAAGGAGTTACATATATACTTGAATGAGTCTATGATTCCAATCATAATAACAAGAAATCACATACTGAAATGTATAGGTTCAGTAAACAAGAGAAAATTTTAGCTCATGCCAAAAACACGATGCTTTGTGGAGAGATTGCAAAGTTAAGAAGTTATGCTCAATCAATATTGAAAAAATGACTTGTACGAATTAGGAAATAGTACCTCCATAGCTATCTTCACCATAACATAAATAAGAATCTGGTAGAACCCATTTCACATTAGGCAGGTCTGCATAACAACCAAAAGAATTGAATTAAATCCAGAGTGAAGTTCTGGAATGCAAGATCAAGTGCTGCTTTCTTGGAGAAAAACATCAGTTTCATTGATTTCAAAAGCTCCATATTCACATCAGATAACACTCATGCATTTGTTTGTCCATGTGTTGTTTCAGGCCCAAGTCTTACAACAGCCAAACACACTCTCCTTCCCTCCAAAAGTCCTAACCAAGGTGGAAAAAGGAGCTAGCACCCCATATTGATAAGGGTGTAATCCTGTGCCTGAGACACCTCCCTATCATGATCAGTACACGGCCGGCCATCTAAGGGAGAATATATCGTGTATCTAGTGTGTCTTCAATTTACCCATGGACTTCAATTTCCTCATTTGTCATCCACTAAATGAATCAAAATATGGAATCATATCAGTAGTCACAAAGGACCTCCTCCAGTAGCATCCCAATCCAAAGGCCTTCAGTCTCCATGGGCAACAGTGGAAAAACTGCGAACACTCATATCTGAAACTTCGATATTTCACTATCGGAAAGTCAAAATCTGCACATTATTTCCCAGGGGAAGACCTGACCACCTAATTTAGATGCTGCCTTAGATTTTTTCCCCATAAATTTATCAGGAAATGTCGGAGTACCTCCAGTTGCATCCTCAGTTTTTGCTGTTGCCTCCACTTCCTCCTCCGTTTTGCCAGGAAACACTGGCGGATTTCCAAACTGTTTGATCTCCCGTGCAAGTTTATCCGCAGATGCTTTGCTGGACATACCAGTGCAGTGGAAACCAAACGGCATAAGCACCACGGCACTCTAAGTCTATGGTATGCAGCAGCAAACTCCAGTTTGGAAAGGGAGAATGCATGTTCCATATGCAAAAAGTCGTTCATGTTAGGAAATGGAAAGTTACGGAAAATTTCTCCTCAGGTTCAGGAGCCTTGTCACCTGGCTCAATCCTATATACATCCCTCCCGCTCCTTCTAACTTTCACCTCCATCTCCAAGAGTTTGTCTCTCCTGGCGAAACTTCTATCGCCATCATCTTTTGCTGCCATCTCAAGAAACTTACACAATCTTTTATTCAAGGGCGTGTAGGGGAACAAGTCCACCGCTTTGTTTCAATGAATTCAAAGCCAGCAAGAGACACACAGAATCTAAGCCACAGAGTGAAATTGAAAAAAAAAAACAAAAAGAAAAAAATAATCAAAAAGACGACAAGAGGAAATTACACTTGATTTTGTCAGTCAAATTTTCCCGGACCTTGCAACCAAATGCATAGTAATACTTGGTGGAAACAGAGTATATTGATTTCTTAGCTTCCTCTTCACTGCATAGACCACAAAGGAGAACCAATCTGAATACGAATGCAGTATATATACACACATTGAGATAATTAAATATCAAAAATAGCTCCTCACTAAAACCCAAACCCCCAAACAGTATGCCAGTGAAATACAAGCTCTAAGTTCAAAAGCTGTGTTTTTACCTGCCCAAAGCCATAGCTAAGGTCTTGATATACCCACTAACGATCTCATCTCGAAATGGGTATCCCCGGGGAGCCTCCATGACCACCAGCCAATGCTCATAGTCACATCCCTCGACCAATTTCGGCACTCTAGGCAACTCGGACAACCGAGTAACCGGAAAGTCGGTGGTCGCCGAGCCTTCGGAGAACCATCTTGAAGAAGCTGAAGAGGAAACGCCAGACAGAGAAAGTGACGGCAAGTAACGTCGATAAAGAGTTGCCGTTTGATTCAACGGTTTTAGGAGGACGCCGAGTAACATTAGGCTCTGTTGTTCCCTGTCATCGATGAATTTCGAAGAGGTATTGTTCAAGTTCAAGAGGAAAGCATGGGTCATTTGGACTTGGAGGCCCATTAATTTCAGGGTGTTCTGGACTCCTTGGCCCAACAAGAGACCATACTAAGCCTCAACTTGTTAAAAGCCCAATTAGGTCCAATAACACAAAAAATAAAAAACCAAGACCTAATTGATTCAAATAGAGTAAATTTAAGTGGGCAACCGAGGCTCAGCAACAGCAACAAGTGGGAATTTTTTGGGGTGTTGAAAGTCCAAATAGTTCCTCCATATCCAACTCCTCTTTCTTCATATTGTTAGGCAATCCCCACTTTCTTAAACCCATGTAATAGATTAGTCAAACTTGATTTATAGGGTTATTATGATAACAGTTATCTTTACTGAACATGAAAAACCGTTATCATACCAAAGCTAGCGGTAAAAATATCATACTAAAGTTGAATTTTGATTATTGTTCCCAATACCAAAGTTAGCTATAAAATATCATATCGAAGAATTGGTAGCAGTATACCATTGCAGTGTCATTTTTTATAATCAAAAGTTTGATAACGGTACGATATTCAGTCTTTTACCGTTACCATAACAGCCATGATTGAATGACTTTAAGTCCAAGACTATATCCAGGGCACATTCTTCTTCCAGCACCAAATGGTAGTACCATGACCTTTGACATCTTCTGCCTTCCCAATTAAAACTTGATCTTGTCAAGTAATAATTGTGTTGATGTGGAGTCATAAAAACTCACCTCCATTTTTTCTCAGTTTCAGGCTTACGTTGATGTATTAGATACGACTTCGCGCAGAAGATCTCCATTAGGCACATCTTACGGGCTTGACGCCAATACGGCCGAATTAGGACCAAGTAATGTTCATAATAGTAGGTGGTATTAGGGCGGTCGGGCGCTCCAGGAAGGGCTCTTAGAAGTGAAGTGCCCATGCCTTCTTCAAGCGAAATCTCCTGGAAGGACACTTTGTCAACTTTCAACAGTGACTGTCCGAACAGCAACTCAAAGTGTCGCTAAAAGACTTGCACTCAAAGTGTTTGTTGAAAGTCCCATCCGTTGCTTGCATCAGAATTCCATTTGGGTGGTGGAGATGTGGACCATGAGGTTATTGAGTGTGGTGATGAAAGTGAAGCGATTGTAGGGTATGTATATATTGTTGGAGAGAGTGACAGTACAAAGTCTTCAAAGTCTTGAATTTAATCATATGATATTTGTATAATGTCTATTGAAAGTAGGGCGTTATTCATGTGGGTAGTGTTGTTTCGACGAAGCTATTAGACCCTAAATCACTGTTTTTTATGATGTTGCAGTTGGTATTTTTTTTTATGGCACAAATTGGTCTGATAATTGGATAATAAATACAACTTTTATCTTAAAAAGATCGATTTAATTCAAATATAATTAAACGTAACTTAAGCATGTAAGACTTTTTTTTTGAAATCTGGTTGAGAAATATGATTTTCATTGGAATCGAACCTTGAGCGCACATATGTCTAACTCAGTTAATTGTCAATCGAGTCACATATTGTTGGTAAGTATTTAAGATTTGTAGAAATACTATAATTATTTAATATATAAAAGTATCAACAAACTTATAGAGATTTATTTTCGGTCATTTGGGGTAATTCTAAAATATTAAAAACTTAATTTCATGTTTTTATTTCTGATTTTTTTTGTATTTGTTTAAGAAGTTTTTTTTTCTTTTGATTGATGGAAGATATTTTTGTATACTTGATTTTTTTATGGGTTAATTTTATAAGTATTTTTTATTTTATGTGCTAGTTTTTTTTAATGATTATAAAAAAATTTAGCCCATGAATATATAAAAGTATTAACAATTTCGAGATAAGGTGTTTTTCTTGGATTGATGCTGTATATTTTTGTAGTTTTTTTATGGGTTAAGTTTATAGCTAGATAATTTTATAGGTATTTTTTTATCCAATTATAATCATAATTTAAGATAAGTGTTATTTTTAAATTAATCTAATATAATAATTAAGAACTAAAAGTAATTAATTCTATTGGGATTCTCCAATCATAAATTATGCTTATAATTGGATAAAAAAAATAAAATTCGTACATTTACGTGATTTAAATATTTAAAACTCGCGAGTATCATAACTCTTTACTATATAAAAAATCTCAGTAATTCCAAGACTGATTTTCTTCCAAATCATTTGAATTTTATCAGAATTATATGGATACCTCAAACGCATACTTTTATCAGAATTATATGTTTATCTCAAATGCATCTTTTTATCTGAATTATGTGTGTGTTTGAATGTGCCAAACGCTCCATTTTCGGAGAAAAAAAAATATTTCGTCAAGCGGTGTATGACAATATCATCGCACCACGGTGAGTTTGAAGTTGAAGTTGTTAGAAACTACTTTCACTCTCAATGCAAAGTGATTGACCGTATTTTCAAACATAAATTTATCAAAAATGAATTTATGTCAAATGAAAAATATGTAATTTTACTCACATCTTGTTATAGCATTTTTAATGACCTATCAAATACTTTTTATCACCGTAAAATCACTTTTCCTCGGGCAAAAGAGTACTTTTCATCCTTCAACTATTGGTCAAGTTTCATTTTCGTCCCTTAACCTTTTTTTTTTCCCTTTTTCGTCCCCCAACTATGGGAAAGTACCATGTTTGTCCCTCGAATAAATCCGGCCATTGAAAAATCCTACGTGGCATCATATTGTTCGTCAGATCAGATTTTTCCCAACTTCCATCTCACTTGAAAGGACGAAAATGATATTTTTCAATAGTTGAGGGACGCAAATGGGAGAAAAAAAAGCTTAGGGATAAAAATGAAACTCACCCCATAATTGAGGGACGAAAAGTATCTTTTTGCTTTTTTCCTCGCAACAGTTTTGAACTTTTGGCGTGCTGATCCACAGGAATTTCCCATCACATTGCACTTCAAAAATCAAACATGATGGGGGTACATTATATTTGTTTTCAATTGTCATTTCGTTTTCACTTCACTTTTGTGTTAGGAATCTAAGCTATTAAAGTTTCTTTTTTTATTCTTTCAATATTTATTGAATAAAGATAAATTTTAGGTTAGGCTAAAAACATCATTAATTAGTTGAAAAAAAAAAGGAAGATGTTACTTTATTGCTAATTGGCTAAAAGATTGGAGTATACTATTAAAAGCAAGCAAGGATTGAAATGTAATGATGAGCATGTCAATCATTATCATCCTCTAAACCTTATCCCAAAATTTTAGATTTCGATGCAACACGTCACGTGCAAGGAGCGTTCCAACGAATTTTTCATTTTGAGTCATGTTCATAGAATTTGATAAAATTTTACATTGACAGCTGAACTATCGTAACCCTGTTCTTTTATCCTAACTTGGGACCGTGTTAATTATGATCATGTCAAAATGTGAGAAAATATTATATCGAATATTTTTTTTATGATTCATTTTGAAATTTTCATATAATATGTATTGGATGGCTGACTATAATAAATGCTCCATGGTACGTGAGTGCATCATAGGGGTGGCAAAAATTCGATCTCGGGTCGGTTTCAAGTCGGACAACAGCACGTGTTTACGAAATATTTACATGTTCAAACCCTAACTCGAATTGAATTTCTCACATTCTTAATTGATCACATCCGAATTGATTTAAATCCAAACAATTAAATCGAATAATAACCTAATCCGAGTTAGGGTCCAAACAAGTAAATCAGACAAAATTTATGTGTTTGAACCTGAATTTCAAACATGTAACTTATGTCCAAACCTGATTTAATTCGAGTCGGACAAAATCAATCATCCGGATCGGACAGAGTTTTGCCACCCCTAGTGCACCAGGATGTGAATGCATTTGAGACTCTTTAAAAGAGGATTGAAGAATTAACTATTTTTTCTCAGGAAAATTATAAATCTTCCAAGAAATTAATTTTCTTTAAAATAAAGACCCTAAATTATAAAATTAGTCGCTGTAGAGAAAGATATAGAGAGAGAATTAGGAGATCAAATATACTTATTATTATTATGAAAATCCAAATATAAATTTAAAATTGAGAGGACATCTGATGAGATCTGATTCTACAAACAGCTCCAGATCATGTAAATGTATATAATCAGATCGATCTTGTCAGTCAACTCTACTAATTAAACCTTATTTGCCAACCAATTAAGGCCAGGGTAGGCAGACGGCAAGCAATAACTTAGGTTGTCTTGCAATGAAGATCTCAAAGCATGTCCAAAGATTATTCCTATAGCCGGCACATCAACTCCAGCCAATCTCAACTCATGAATCAAGCAGATCCACTGCGATTTTACAGTTTACAGTAACTAAAATATTGCCATTGCAGTTGAATTGCACTTCATGTATACCCTTTCTTGGATTTTGTCTTGTTGAATAATACCTACAATTCTGTTTGGTTGCTAAGAAACTACGAGAAAGAAGAAAAGCATAATAGAAAATAGAGGCTTAGCTCCAAAAATCCACTATATGGCAACAAAATTATATCCACATAACATATATCTAACTTGGGAATTACATACTTATATATATATAATATTTAACAAGAAGAAGAAGAAATTGAGACAACTTTGAATTAAATTACATAAAAATGGAGCGAGCCCGATTAGAAGCGGCCATGGAAGAGAAGCTATTAAAGGAGACACCCATAACAGGAACAGCAAAAGTGGACTCCATAAACAATCTCTGATGGAATGTCTCAACACTTGCTCCAGCAGCCACCATGTCCTTGATTATACTTTGATAATATTCCTTAATCTTCTTTATCATGCAAATATACCTCAATTTCAACCACCTTAGTCTCAACCTCCTCAACACCCTTACCAACATTGGACCCTTCCTCGCCTTCTGTCCGCCTAGCCGGACCATCTGCATCTTAGGCCGCCGGACATGAACCCTCCTCCGCCCTGTCGGCTGCCGTAAAGTGGTGATTAGTTGCTGGGTTTCCGGTGAGTTTTTGGTTTTCAAACCCATCTGCATTTTAGGGAATGAAGTGTAAGACAATGTGAAGATAGATGTGTTGGACACAAAGATTGGAGGGTTAGGGGGGTTTATATAGGGTCACCAACTAAGAGAGGTGAGGCATAATTTGGGTATTTGGAGAGAGTCTTGATTTGTTGGATCCAATAGAATCCCACTACATGCATATGCTATGTGTACTTGGCCAATGCACCGTCCACTAGTTACACCAATAAATGTCACATGGCCCCCCATATCTTATAATTAAATTCTAATCCATTAATTAAAAGAAGGTGACAAAATTTCTAGTCCTCATATTGAGATTCTAGGGCCAAACAATGGTGAAGTACGAGTAGGGTTTAGAGTGAGCTAGAATTTTGTTCCCTTTCAATTAATTGACGCGGTGCGGGAGAACGGATCGATTGACTAGTTCATGAGTAAGCCAACATAATTTGGAATCCACGAAGGAAACTTGGAATCCAACAAGGAAATTGAGGGAATCCTCAAAATAACGTAGACTTATTTTATTTCAAAGATTCAATATTTTTAAAGATCTCCTAGCATGATGGCTTACAACCCTACAAATATTAAAACTATAAAACTCTAATAGATATGAAATTACCAAAAAGTATTAATAATAAAATTAGAAATAGACTTCTAACAAGATAAAGAAATAATTAAACTAAGTCTCCTAATTATTGTAACACTACTAAACTCGTCCTACATCAGTAACACAAAAGTTTATATTTTAGGTTTTGATGTGAAAAAGTCGAAACATTAATTCTTAAATCCTAAACTATAATATGTTGTTTAAAAAAAATCGTTATTTAACATAATTTTTAGGAAAAAATTATAGCTAAGAATTGGACCCCTTCCAGCTCAAAAACGCTGGGTTTGAGAGCTAGAATTCCTGAAATTCTTTAAATTTCAACCAGTTATAAATATCTAATGGTCCATATTTATTCACACGTCACCAATATAACTTTTTTTATGGCATATAGAACTCACACATATACAACACATACTCACAAATATACACAAAATATGTTGCATGTCCATGAGATTCGAACCCCCACACCGTAAATAAAAATACACAAATGATTAGCCAGCTGAGTTGAGCATTGACATAAGTTTAAATTATGAGAATTTAAGTGTGTTTAAATTCGCAAGATAACGTGGTGCATAATAATAAAATTGAAGTTTGCTTAACTTCTCAGGCATTATTATTAGTTCACATGTCACAGAGCACAAAGGGATCCGATAACATTCGTCGGCCCCTTATTACAGTGAACTGCACTTCAACTGCCCAACATAAGTGGCGTGCCCCACTCCCACTGCTCCATCTGGACCGTCCGATCGACTTAATCTACTATAAATCATAATGATTGAATGTCCACACTAACTCCCATCACAATAAGTTGTCTTCCTCAATCGCACGGTGCAGAATTGCTATGCACGCGCTCGAGCAGCAATCATAATTGCCCATGTGAAAATAAAGAAAGTGTGAATAATAAATTAGTAAATTAAGGCCCTCTTTGGTATCACTATCATTTTTTGTTTTTTTTATCTATCTAAATATGATGGAGGAAAAATATTTTATCTTCCCTTCCCTCGAATCACTCAATCCAAAGACACTCTAAGTCTTGTTATGTCACCGGTTGTGAAGAGGAAAAAGGTCTCAAAATGCAGACTGAATCGAAGTGAACGAGGAAGAGAATGGAGATGAATGCGATGAGATCGCGTCAAACTGCAGGAATTGTAAGGGTTGGCAACTGGTACATGCCAATGACAGTGTTTGGAGGGGCGAAACTATAAGCAGTTCCGCTAGCGAAGCCACAAACCAATCGTGATGGATCCGTCAGCAGATTCGCTGAACAAGAGAAGCGGATCTGCTCACTTTTTTATTTTTAAAAAATAATTTATTAATTCTACAACATTTCTTTATTACTGTTACTTTAAAAAAAAATTATTAATGTATTCTACTTAACCATTTTTTACTTAACATTTTTTTACTTAATATTTTTAATTATTGTACTTAACATTTTTTACTTAATAATTTTCTAATTATTGTACTTAGTATTTTTAAATTAATTTTACATCAAAATTATAAAAATATTTATAATTTATACTTATATTTATTATATTAAGTTTAAGATTATATTTATAATCTAGCGTCAGTTTTTAGTTCACCAAACACCCCACAACATTTTACACAGTTTTAAGTTCAGCTTTTTTTTTTCCACAATTTTTTCACTAACATTAAAAATCAATCTTTCTACTCTAACCAAATGAACACATTGTGTAGATCGGAGTCTAGTCTCTCCCTCCCGTAGTCATCGCTGTTTTGCCCATTGCCCCCATTCTACTCAATTTGTGATTTCTTCATTTTTTGAACATGAAGAAATTGATTTAAACTGATTAAAACTCAGTTGAGATTGAGTCTCAATCTGTTCATTTTTTTGGTAAATTCATTACTATGTTATGTTGTTTCCATTGCCATGATCACTGTTTGAATTCTCAAATTATGGAAGTCTGAATGAAGAGAAGCAAATTATGTTGCGGTTCCGCCTTACCAAACAGGCAGAAAGTAAATTAAGAGTAATAATCAAATAACTCCATGCATAGTTGTACACAATTTCATGATGATATGTGCTTAAGTTTATCTTTCACTTTATTTTTTTTAAGTACTGTTGAGAAATATACTTCATATTGGAATCGAACTTTGAACATACATATGTCTAACACAGTTGATTATCAACCGAGTCACCTCTCATTGGTATTTTTTAGTTTTTTTTTAAAATGTACACGATTTCATGATTTCATGCTATTTTTGGCAGCCGAACCCAATTCAAAAAAAGAATTCCAGCCCCCACTTGAACTTGACAGCCATACTACTTTGTCTCTTCTTCTTTTTTTCCTTCTCTTGTTCAAGTGGTCTGTTCTTGACCAGGCAGATGCTACCAATCCATGTGATGGTGTGCCACTTAAAGAGACTAATTAATCACATCATATATTCATTTTATTTCATTTTCACAAGATCAAGACAGAATCCCCAGGGTCCAGCTCTCACAAAACTGGTCTAAAATAAAAGAAATATTATCAGAAATCTTAGTTCACTTAAATAAACAAATATTATTGACTTTAAATTTATCAATTTATTGTGAATACTTCAGATATGCAAAACTTTGATTCTCTTGTCCGTCTTACTATGCAATACTTGAGCTCAAAAAGGGTCTTTATGGATTTAAATTTATCGATTTATTGTGAATATTTCAGATCTGCAAAACTTTGTTTCTCTTGTCCGTCTTACTATGCAGTACTTGAGCTCAAAAAGGTCTTTATGGATTGTTAGTTATGAGAAGCTTGAATTTTTCTTATGAATCATATCGCTTGATATTTTTCAACCGATGTGATATTATGTCTAACATTCCATCTTATGACCAACAAGAGTTGGCTTGGTTGGCAATCGACTGTGTTAGGCATATGTGTGCTCAAGGTTCGATTCCTATCATAAGCGTAATTCTTTGTGGTATTTCAAAAAAAAAAACATTTCATCTTATGGACTAGATGAATTGGGTCCACTCAAATCAACAAATCATAATCCAAATTCACTGGGGGTATAACTAAGTTATCGGGGGTCCAAGGATAGTGCCCAGGAAGATTTTTTTAGGATTATTTATATGGTACGAAGATAATCACTAATAATAGTTTCAAGCAATAAAATATTATATTTTTATTTATCACCGTTGTTTTTTATGAATTTTCATATTGTGAAAACACCCTATGACAATATGATTAATAATAGTTACAACCAACTCTTTTTCTATGAAAGATACAAGACAATCATTTAAAAATTGACCACTCATCTTATTGCGCAAATCCGTCTTGACAATATTCATTCCTAAAAAACATAAGCTGATATGATAAGTAAAAAAGATATGCTTCTTTGTTTTCACTAGCAATCTAGAAAGATCACCAAGCTCCTTTAACTAATTAAATTTGTCATTTGTTCGTAGATCTGCAATATATGTCTCTACTCAAGAGTCATGGACAATTCCTTAATGATAGATAGCATATGTTATCTATCGTGTATTTGTTTCTTTAGGCTGGGGTAATAGAGATCAAGGCTGGAAGCTCGATCAATGGGTTAAAAAGGATGAATGAGTTAGAATGGAGAAGATTTTCATTATTTCATATGGGTTGGGCTTGGGCATTGGGGGCCTCAAAGTAATAACCATTGGGGCGCATTTTCTTTTATATATATAAGCATAACTATATAAAAAAATTCACTGGGGCCTAAGCCTCCAATCACATCACTTCTGAGTGGTTCCGCCACTGATGGATACATCGAACCCGCACGATTTTGTTTCTCTGGATAGTCTCACTTTATAAGATAAGCTTGGGCTTAATATTACATTTTTATTTATCACAATTGTTCTCTACAAGTTTTCATATTCTGAAAACGTCATATTACAATATGATTAATAATAGTTTACCACCAACTATTTTTCTATGAAACATACAAAACTACCATTTAAAAATTAGTCACTCATTCAATTGCGTAAATCTGTCTTGACAACATTCATTTCTGAAAATCAAAAGCCAATACACAAAGCAAAAAAAAAAGAGATGCTTCTTTGTTTTCACTAGTAATCTAGAAAGACCACCAAGCTCCTTCAACTTATTAAATCTGTCATCTATTCGTACATCTACAATATATGTCTCTAGTTGATATTCAAGAGTTATGCACAATTCTTCAATGATAGATAATATATATATTGTCTAATGTGTGCATGTTCCTTTAGGCTGGGCTAGTAGAGATTAATGCGGGGAGCGTTGGCCATTGGACTAGAAAGGATGAATGAGTTAGAATGGAGGAGATTTTCATTATTTCATATAGGTTAGGCTTGGGCATTGGGGACAATGGGACATCAAGTTATAACCATCGAGGGCCCATTTTCTTTTATATATATAAGTATGGTGGATACATCGGTCGTACGATTTTATTTCTCTAGACAACCTCACTTTATGAGTCCATAAAAAAAACCTTTGTTGATTGTTAATTAAGAGAAGCTCGGACATTTTTTTTATAAAGCACATTGCTTGATATTTTCCAAGCGATCTAGGATTATAAGTGTAATAAATTTATAAATAAATTAACAATTTTAGTCCATGGATTGCATCCCTCAACGGACTCTTTTTTTTTTTTTTTTAGACTTTCTTTTGTGACATGCTTCAATAGGCTAATGGGCTTGTTTTTAATGTACATTTTCGTTATATGGTCTGTCCAACAAGGTTAAGAATCGTGTAGTAAGTGTATAACAGACACAATTCAACTACACTGGACACGGCAAAAAGCTACTCTGGACACAGCAAACTACAGATCTGTATCAGTCGGTCCACCCATAAAAATGGAACGAAGAGTAACCTAGGCTACCCTTCTAGGACCTCCAACCAAAGTCCTGGGTTCAAATCTAACCTGGGAAATTTAGGGTTAGTGATTTTTCTTGAAGAGTGAGGTGGGCTATGGGTATAATTTGCCCCTTATGGGTCTTATGTAGAAAAAACAAACATTAAAAATAGCATAATAAGCAAGAAAAGTTAGAGAAAGACGACGGCAAAAATAAGAAGCAATTGTCAACAATCTAAAAGGATAGACTTCCAACAAACTAAGCTGGCAGCCACTAATATATCATCCTAAGAAGCCTACACATTACACAAACAAGATTACAAGATACATACATCTTAGTTATCTTACTCCTGTATGCAACAACTGAGGGGCCTGAGTAAGAACATTACAAAAAAAACCCGGATGCAGGGGCCAAAGTGGTGAAAACATCCGGGACAATGACACACCCCACAGTAGGCACTAGGCAACCCAAAATTTCCATATCCGCTCGACTTACATTCATTTAAGGAAATGAGGACTAATCAACCCCGCAATCTCAAGAAACCCAACCCTATCTTTCCCGCCGAAAATCTTCTTCAGCTTCTCATCACAAATTATAATCTTCTTGTTTTCAGGATCCTAGAAATGCCAATGAAAAGTTCCAATCAGTTTCAAATGTATAGCTATAATAACACAGGGAAAGCATTTATTATGTCTCTAATGCAAAAAATACTTCCAAGAAAAAACTAAAAAGGCATCAGATATTGATACTAAGGTAAAAAAAAATACCCTTGCACAAGGCTACAGTAATGGGCGGGATCTAAGACAAGCATGATGTACACACACTTTACACCCACATATTTATGTAGAGAGAGTGTTCTTCAAGAATTGAACATGTGACCTCTAGGTTGCATCCCCGCAACTCTATTCATATTCCAATTTAACAAAGAATACATATATCCTTTCATTTTGGATCTGGGAGACTATTCAGCCCTAGGTCGATTTAAGTAGGCATATGGACCCAGAATGCATCCCCCGTTGACATTTTCAAGCTGAAGAAGATTTACCAACCAAAACACAGACCTGGTGCTTGGACAACAAATTAAAAGTTGCACAAAATCTGCTTGGAAAAGAATCTTTGGTGGGTACTTTTCTCTCCGGTTTTAAGGCCGTCAGAATATCAGGAAAGGATATTTTAGCATCGTCAGTGAATCCATGGACGAACATGAAACACATATCCTATTACACTCTTTAATGGCTACCACACAGCTTGATATTCGACGATTTTCTTTTTTACAAGGTTTTATGCCAACCATCATCCACTTTAAAGATATAAATAAATATAAATATGCCTATACCTATATATGTTTGTGTTTACATATATGTTGCTACTGGATTGTGAGTAAGGTGATAAAAAAAAAACTCCATACTCTCTGATGAAATGCCCCATTCTCATTCATATTTTATCTGCCCACCCCCAAAAGGCTTACTTACGATAACTCAAATAATTCTCAAATTATAAAGATACAAGAGCCTCCTTTTAATTTGTTTTGCACCTTCTTGTTGCTTCAAAGAAAGTACAACACAGTGCTACCAGACAGGAAACAAATGAGCATATTTCCTTCCTAAATGACTTGAGTAATAACATTGTTCCAAAAGTGCACAAAACAAACTCTTTTTTTAATGAACATATAAAGGTTTTAGTATTTGTTAATTTTTAGCATGTGTGCATTATGCCATTATCACAATTATATTTGCATTTCTACCACGGTTACCACATGTTCACCTGTTGCATTTCTTTTGAATAGCTAAAATTTTATTTAAGAACCAAAAGTAATAGGCTAATAGCATTACATATCTTCCGACTCAATAATAAAGTTGCATATCATGTTTATATTATTTGTATCACAACATTCACTGTGTAACATCAGCTGAAGAGAAACAGTGTCTTCAAAATATGCATTAAGAAGACATCTATGACTTGCAAGTGCATAAGGTAAAGCTAGAGAGCACATAAATTTATGCAAAGACAATAGAATTAGACGTAACAAGAAAGTGCACCGTAGACATGTATCTTAGGCAAAAAGCTATTAATAAGAAACATAACATTACATTCATTACCATAACCAAATATAAATAACCAAGATGCCTGTATCCGTAAAACCAATGACATCACTTCAAATATGGCAGAAAACAAACTTTCATACAAAAAAAATAGAAGAAAGCCACAAACAAACACAAATAGTGAAATATTAACACATGAACCAATCTAGCACACAAAATTTAAAAGAAGCTCCTTATCCATATACAGTAACAAAAGAATGAAATGGCGAAAAATTTATCACATATCTTAGGAAATAAAAATGGCATTCATGAATCACAAAGAAGGATAAGTGTTGAAAGATAAAGCACTACGGAACTCGACATCTCAAGCACTACAACATGAAGGATCCCTTATGTGCATGGTCTAACATCCAAGTTCCAACAAGAGAATCCAAGAGGAAAAATAGGGAAAGAGATGGAGAAAAAACACATACTGTGTCTCTATGGAAATAATATCTCCAACACTTACAAACAGAGAGACAAACAAGTATACAACATATAAGGGTAAACAATTCCCCTACACAAAGCTCCCACACCGGGCAGGGTCGGGGATAGGGATAGGCAAAATCTACGCAAACCTTATCCCCACATAATATTGAGAGACTGTTTCCAAGAGGAAGAATCTATCAGAAAAACCATTCAAAGTTTGGAAACAGAGAAAAAGATTCAGCCAATGATTACAGAGGGCAAATAGAAAATGTAATAGCATAGAACAAACTCAATCTACATTGTGGGAGAAAAAAAGGGAAAAATTTTCCAGCAATGCATTTACCACTTCTAACACAATTTAGTTCAGACCCACGAAGAAGAAGATATCAAATCAAACATTTCTCCTAATTCAAAATATCCAAATATAGCACCCTCAAATAAGTAAATTGACTGCACTGAAAAACCACCTTAAATTCCAAAAGAAACAGCTCCACTTCAACTTTTTAGAAAACCGCATACATCTCTTCCATGGAAACACCACTATAATCCTTATAAAAAATCCTAAAATCCACAAGTAGAGAGCAAACATCACCACTAAACAAGCTACCGAAACATGTCATCCAATTGAACCTCAATTCAACACCACTACTCCTCATTCTTACATATTCCAACAGATGATATATAATAAAAACCGAGAGTACCAAACAAGTTCCCACGGCTAAAAAAATCATCCAACATTATAAACATACAAGCCCTATCAAAACCCAAAACAACCAAAATCCACTCCTGGTACAACCCAATAATTCACATTCACAGAAATCAGAAAAACCTTATCCAAACAAGGGGAAAAAAAATCTTTCCCAGAAAACTTAAAAAGACACTAAAAAAAATTGGAAACGCAATTTCAAGAAGAATTTAGGCAGGAACCTGGAGATTGTTTTCCTTAATATGAGCCCAAATCCGCTTAAGAGCCTGAGTGCGAGAAATTTCAGGAGCCCCAACAAGGCTTTGCATTTCAGGTGAGACAGGGCGGGGCTTCATGATGCCTCGAGGCTGGCGCTCTCCGGTGACCACCTTGGAAGCGGTAGCGTAGGTTAAGGTCCGAACCATACGCAAGTTAGGACGAACTGGAGAGAGGCGAAGGGCTGGTGAAGATGAAGACTTGAGTAGCGGCGCCGTCTCGGCGGAGATGAAGGTGGAGATAATGCCGGAAGACACTGCCATTTTTGAATTTGTAGCGAGAGACGCGCACACTGAGAGGAAGGTGAGGGTTTTGTTTTGCTTTATCTTTGTTTTGGGTTTGCAAGAAAGACTGGGAGGAGATAGACTGAAAGAAACCGCCTGAGCCCGCCTTAATTTGGACGTCCTGTCGTTTGCTTTTTAGTGGATGGTTTTACTTAAATATCCTCCAGCAAACGAGATTTTGAGCCCAAGCCCATGGGCCCATCTAAGGAAGTGGTCCGATCTTAACTTCTTCATCTTAAAAGTATTGGCCTGGCTCGGCCCAATATTTTTTAGTTTTAATATTCATTTCCAATGTTTAGGTCTAGTTTCGTTTCTTTTCTTTTTCAGATCTTTGTTAGAGCCGGGCCTGGTATAGAATGCAGCCCCAATAGACCGGGCCTAGTCATGCAGGCCCTGCTTAAAACTAGGCCCGAGCCTGACATTGATCAGGTCTACGTTGTCCAAATTTTTAACTCAGTATTTTATACTACTTTTGACATGCTACTTGTATGAAGCATTTTAGTAGTATTTCATTGTCAAAAGTCAATATTGTCCCCATTAATTTTTTTTATTCCATTTATACCCTCACTTCATGTGTTATTATAAATTAATTAATAAATAAATAAATTTATTGATATTATAAAATATTTATCATTTAATATATGTTACTCAGCAAAAATGTTACCAGCAAAAGTTCAACCAAACACTACACAGCATTCGAGCAGCATTTCTACTACTAAAATTCTCCAACATTTCTACTACCACCATTTCTACTATCATATATGCTATTTTCAAAATGTCTTACCAAACTAAGCCAAAATGAGTTATATAAGGTTGTGTTTGGTATCATTTCAAAAAATTTTGAAAACAAAAATGAAAAACAAAAACATAAAACATAAAATTGAAAGTTGTTTGGTTGAACACTTAAAACTGGAATCAAAAACTGAAAAAAAAAATGTGTGTTTATGCTTTTATTTTCATAATAATGGAATATATCCACACCCCAATATTTTTTATAACTGCAGCCTTTGCCGTGTTTCACCATTGAAAGTATCAGCGGGAAGAAAAAAAGATAAGAAATAAAACAATAACCCAAAGTATATTTGATCATTGTCTTCATATCTATATGCAATTTGCAATCTGAAATCTTAAAGAAAGTGCAATCTATAATAATAAGTGTAACTAGTTTTGTTTCCAAAACTTTTAAAAACCTTTTTTTCTTGTTTTCAAAAATTTTGAAAACCTGTTTTTGGTTTTCATAAAAACCAAAACAGAAAATACAAACAAACAATATTTTTTGTTTTTATTTTCTATTTTTTGAAAACTAAAACAATAAACAAAAGTGATACCAAACAAACCCTAAGTGTACCTTTTCTTTAAAAAAAATAAAAAAATATCATTTAGAAATATGTTTTTTATTGAATTCGAATTTTAAGCACACATATACCTAATCCAGTCGATTGTCAATCGAACCACCTCTTATTGGTAGTTATATAAGTGTACTTGGGATCGAGTAAACTCACTAAGGGCACTTGCAATGGTAGACAATTATTGGGCCAACAAATATGTTGTCTTTTGCTGATATGGTTGTATTGTAAAACGTGTTTTGCTTATGTGGCTGTATTGGGATAAGTGTTTTGCTGATGTGGATGTATTGGTGTTTGGTGTTTTGGTGTAGTTTTGTTGTGGATAATATGGAGAAATGGAATATTGTTGGGTTGGGTGGAAAGAGAAAGTGTGTGGGAAGAGAAAGTGTATAGAAATTTATGTTTTGCTGATGTGGTTATATTTTAATACGTATTTGACTTGACTTTTTGTGTAATAGAGGTGGGATTCAAGATTAATTTTATTGGGGACATTTCCCCCTAAACCATTACAAGTGCGCTAACAATAGGAAAATCTTGATAAAATTTTTGAGGGCATTCTAAGTCATTAATGACTCCAACGGTATCTTTCTATGTTGTTTTGGTTTCAGTTATGATCCAAAAACTCTTTAAACTTGGAATTTTTGACATATTTAAACTTATAAAACAAGTGAAAAAGCCAACACTCGAGATATTTGTGATTAATGTTCGAATCCTCATCCCAATTTAAAAAAAGGAAGGGGGGGGGAGCCAACAAACGACAAAAGTCGGCTCAATCAACTGGGAAAGAAATTAATGGACCACCAGGCGGACGCTACCCACTAACCCACCCTTTCAACCTCCATGGGCCCCCTCCTTACCTTCCTTCAACTCTACTTTGCTCTGGGCCCCCAACTGACAACGCCTAACCCTAAATTATTTTGTTTTACATAGTTTTTTTTTTTTTTTGCCTACATATGCATATGTTCATTACTTTTGTGATCGAAGGTTGTTGGATGTCATGATTTTCACATGAATTCATTACATTTGTGATAAATTAATCGTATTGATCAAGTCTTGTACGTGTATTGCTAGCTACCCAATGGAGTGAATTGAGACCCACATAAAGTATTATTTGGTGCATGCAAAACTACAAATATGTACAAGATTGGTTTCGAAGTAAGGTCTTGTGTTACAAGTACAGCGTATCAGAAATCTCATCCCATACATGTCAATCATATTGTTTGTTTTGAGGTTTCGATTTCCGTTGATACATCGGATTATCGATACGGGTTTGTTACTCATGAACCCAATAATTGAACATTGACCCAAATCATTTAAACCTATGAAAGGACCTTATTGACATGTAGTAGTGGACTTTGCCCATGTAAGTCAGTCGGTTGATACTTATTGTCTTAACCAACTGATATGGTATATTTGTTCATAACACAACGTGTTTGTTGATTTCTCAATTTGAGCTGCCATGCACATAACAACACATTTGTGATTTGTGATTGTAACTAACATGACCAAGACATGTCAACCCATTAACTTATTTGCATCTAAAATATGAAGTAATCTTCATTCTCGTATGCTGTCCCTCTCTTTATTTTTTTGCTGCTTTTATTCAAACAGTAGGAAAAATTAGGATTTGCTATATATATCAAGGCACCTATCACGGCATGACAACTACTTATGCCCCACCATCCTATACAAACATCCATACCAACTAAATTTGGTTGATTACACCCTTAACTTAACTTGCAAATCACATTTGGTAGAATTTAAAAGGATGGCCCCCACTCATGCTAAACCTTTCTTTTTTGATTAATTGTGGAGGAGTTGCTTGATTAAAACAAGGGTCGTTGGTTCCAGTAATTTTTAGTGCAAGCGAGAGGTCGTGAGTTGAAATCTCATAGGTGTTTCTATTATCACAATTTATAAAGATAGGTTTTTGCTCAACCTAACGTGTGCGAAAGCCACCCTACATTATCTTTCCTTGTCCATAGAGATCGCAAGGTCTTAATTTCATGAGGACATGGTATAGTGTGATGTGCAATATGCTGTAGTCAAATCATTAGTGTCCTTAGGATGCCCCTTACACCATCTTAAGAAATTAAATGAATGGATGCAATTAAATAGTAATCAATAATAATCATTGATAATCATCTAAACATGGTCCCACATATCATGCAGTCTTTTTTCTCAACTAAACCTACATTGGCTGGCAGCGGACGTGGCACAAAGATCATGGATCCAGCACAAAAGAACCATTTGTTTATGGACCCCACAGAACCAATCAGAAGCCCAGGTTCGGTGGGTGATGGGTCTGGGCCCGAACCTTCATTTTACGTTTCGACCCTGTAAAAGTAAAACCACCCCTATTTATTCTGTTCCTTTGGACTCCGTTAACTCACTTCTCTCTTTCTCGCGCGCTCTACCGCCTCCACGCATACCGTGCGCAGGTTAAGCAGGGGTAGTGCGTAGGATAACAGAACGTACGACACAAAATGGTGCGCCGAGAATTTGGAATCTATGTCGTATTGATCTGCATTGTCATTGCTGGTGTGCGAGGCCAATCTCCGGCAACATCTCCTACGGCGACACCCGCACCGCCAACACCTACCACACCAACAACATCTCCGCCGCCAACCACTCAACCTCCTCCTGTTTCCGCACCACCACCAGTGACCACTTCTCCACCTCCCGCGTCGACGCCTCCTCCTGTATCCTCGCCTCCACCCGTAACTCCTCCTCCTGTCTCCGCGCCACCACCAGCAACTCCACCACCAGCATCGCCTCCTCCCGCAACTCCTCCTCCTGCCTCTCCGCCACCAGCAACACCTCCTCCTGCTTCTCCACCACCGGCAACACCTCCTCCTGCATCACCACCTCCGGCTACCCCACCACCTGCATCTCCACCCCCGGCAACTCCGCCACCAGCTCCTCTGGCATCTCCTCCTGCTCTAGTTCCAACAACAGCTCCTGCTCCAGGTCCAAGCAAGAAGGCGAAAGCACCATCGCCATTGGGCTTGAGCCCACCAGCGCCGCCTATTGGGGCCCCTGGACCTAGTCTAGAGGCCACCTCTCCCGGCCCATCCGGCACTAGTACCGACCAGGTACGTTTCTCTAGCTCATTCTTTTTGGAATAATGATTGAAACACTCAAAATATTATCCACATTTTGTCCCTATTAATATTAAATATATGAATAACATTTAAAGTGTATGTGGAATGCATCACATACATTTTAATTTTTGTTCATACACCTTGCTAGGACGTTTATCATTTTCGGTTCTCTATATGTGTTTATAGTGAATGATTTTTTTTTTTTTATTGCAGAGTGGAGTGGAGAAGCTATGGTGCATTGAGAGCTTGGTCGGAAGCTTGATCTTTGGATGGGCTTTCCTCTGGTTGTCATTATAGATTTTAGGCCTGTCATCCCACCACTTTGTGTCCTGCCCTTTTTTGTGTTACTTTGTTAAATTGTTCTTCTTCTATTTGTAATTTGGTTCTATATGTTCTATTGGCTGCCATTGTAGCCCCTCACGTACGTTTGATGGTGGGACTCATCACTACCAGTTGTATTTCATGAGATTATTATTATTATTATTATCATGTAGTATTATTCTTTGGGAGAATTTTTGAGGGGGAGCCTTATATATGTACTTTGAGAAGAGTATTGTTTTGTATTTGAGGTTTTTCATGGTGACATAGTGGGCTACTTCATTCTCTCATTGAAAATATTTCTTAATTAAAAAAACTCATATTCTAACAAAATATCATAATGATCATATAGAATAACTAATTATGAAAAAAGAAAATTCAAACTATGAACAAGAAACTAATGTTTGTATGTAACTTATCTCAAATAATTATTAATTGATCATCCTACATTGTGGACCGTCCTAGCATAAAACAAAATTTATTTTTGGATACCGTAAATATCGATCTCAATCTCCATTTCGCAATTCTTTTCCAAATTTTAATGTATGGCTCATAAGTTTGACGCTTACATAATTTTGTTACAACTTTAGATATTATCTTTGTTATATTCTATATAGGTACAATAATGTTTCTCCTCCATTCATTACTATCCTACGATTTATCTTGAATTAAGTTTGATTTTTTTACTTTTAATTAAAATGAGAATGTATAATCTGTAATAATATACCAATGGAAGAGCCAAAATCAATAATAACTTAATAAGCCCATCTGCTGCTGAACAAACCCATATGAGTATATGACCTAAGAAGACCAAAAAGCCCAACAAGCACACGGCCTGGACAACTGCTAGCGTCACAGACCCACGGTCCAAAAGCATAACAAGTCCCTGGCCTAGGACGACTAGAGAGCCCGACATGCCCACGACTGGGCAATTAACAGCGTTACAAGCTCACGGCCTAAAAACATAACAAGCCCACGACATAATCAACATTGTTACAGGGACCAAGGCTGAATCTAGTTCAACATTCAAGCCCAGTGGCTTGGCCCATCACCAAACTGGTCACTTCAAGTTAGCAACTCAAAATGTAAGTTAGTGAATTCTGAAACCCAACAAACTATAGGATCTTATGAGGAGGCCCAGTGGACAACAACTAAGAGGACTTACTAAAATTATCCATATCTTTTGGCCCAATTTTGTAGAGCCCATCCATATTGACAATGGACAAAGATTATAAATATTGATGAACAAGCTAAAATTTTCATGCAAAGTGTTGCAAACCAGGAAAACTAAGACGACTCATGTAAGAGTCCATCCTTCCGCACTAATAATATTTTATTTGTTTTGGGTCAATCTATATTAGTTTGGGTCAATAAAAATGTTTGTTATTAATTAATAATTTTGATATAATGTACTTCACATATTTTCCTGAATAAGGTGGGACAAGAGATTATCCCCTTTCGCCGTTTTGTAATTCGTCTAGCATCATAAAATCTGCATTGCAGAGACTTGTGACCTCGCCCACTTGAATTGGGTAGTATACCTCTTTTCTTCTTCCATTACACCATATATCTTTGAATTGTCATCAATCAAACCCAATACATTAAAAGAGAAGAGGGGAAATTCCAAGGCTGTCTTGTATTTATGTTCTGGAACATTTTAATGGCTACAGTGACGTAGTATATATCATAAATATTCATATCTGTTCTGCAACACCACCATAAATACCATAATTTGGACAAGTCAGAGAAGCTTCCTTTTGCCGACACTGCATACAATCATTCACATTTACACATGTAATTTTCGAATATTTCAATCAAACCCCCAGCCAGCAATCTTATTTTTTTTTTGTAGATTTTTGCAAAAGTCAATAATAAATATAATTGCCTTGAATCTTGATTAGTCTTAGTCTGCATCCCTAGATTCCACCTACTTTTATCAGTTTATTCCTTCCTCCTGCTGATTGCTGCATATTATTATACTCAAATGTGTTTGTTATAGCTAACCACTACTTGGACTTTGAGGTCTTAATTAATCATACAAGTCCAAATGCATGTTCAAAAAAAATATTCCAAGTCGCTTTCTGAATGGTAATTTGACCATTGAAGAATACCAACCCCATCATGACAGCGGATTTAGTAAATGGTTTGGGAGGTGTGTCACATCACATCATATTTTTTGTTTTTCAGTTTTCAAAATTTGTTGGACTTTCTCACCACCATTAGATTGGAATGATAGATTTTAGGGAATTACGGAGCCTTCAAATCTCCTTGAAAATGTCATATAAGAAACGGATCAAGAGATAAGATAATTATGAGGATCCCCTGTTACGACGTGAGATCGAGTAGCTGGGTCGATCCACCTAAAATAACAGCTTAAAATCAACCATTAAATAAGGAAAGCCAATCAACCTTTCAAATCAAGAAAGATTGTAGAATCTCTAAAAAGATACTATACCTCTCTCTAGAAAAACATGTTCTTTTTTACCGGCACATACAAAGAAAATATTTTGTTGCGAATGAAGAAGATATTGAGGGATTCATCATACGTAAAATCATAATTATTGAGACGAGCTTTCTCCACATAAAAAGAGAATCTTTTGTTACAATAGAAGTAGAAGTGATATGGATTCTTCAAGAATCGAATTTGCTTTATAAAAAGAATAAAAGGATGAAAAGTGGTGGATTGATTTTGGATTATAGAAAGAATAACACTTAAAACTAGTGACTAATTTGAGCGACGGAGAGTTCCCGGCCATCACTACGACCGCCATTGGACCTACTGACCGATTCTTGTTTCAGGTATCCAAGAATCAAAGAGAGACCAAACTTTTCTAGACCTATTTTACAGATTGGCCCAAGAAGGTAAAATTTATTCACCACAATACTATAAAAGTAAATGACACCAAAAAAGACCCAAGTGGTGCAGTGTGTAGTGAAAGAGTGTGTAGCAGCAAAAGCTGATAAAAATGAATAACACATGAATAAACAAAGCTGCTAATAAGAGAAAGCAGGAAACCAAGACGTGGAAATCACATGGGGGGTTTCCAAACCTTCAGCCCCGTGCCTTGCTGTAATCATATTTTCACAGACAACCTTTGCCTTTAACGATGCAGATTCACATGAGTTTTATGCAGCAGGTGAAGCAAGCTGTTTCACTCTTCTTTTTTGTCTATGTTTATTCCCTCCAAAGCTTCCTCCTGCAACAAGAGAGGAAAGTGGGGAAAAGAGTCTTGAGCACTCAAGATTGTCTATATGCAGAATTCAGACACCACAAGAAAAGAGATAGATGAAAGAAAGATGCTGATGTCTACATCCATTTGCATTCAATATCTGATTTGAACTTTTCCATACAACTTTTCTCAGGAAAAGCAAAAACATGGATACCTCCAGTTGAAACAGCTAAGAATTACTTCTATTTTCTGCCACTTCAAAGAGAGAGACAGTAAAATCACTTCTCCATCCCCAAACCCCAGCAACTTTTACATAAATCAATAAGCAAACCAGAGCAACAAGAAAAACATACTAACAGTAAAGTTAGAAAAGAACAAAAAAAAGTAGACATTAGTGTCAAACTCAAGTTGGCTGACAGCAACTCTCTTTCCACTGCCACCATCATCTTGATTTGAATGAGAGAATTAGTAGATTTATGAAAGGTTAACGGTTCTGCTATGCACGGATTTACCAACTTCTTTCAGGCATGGAAGGGTAAAGGAAAAAAGCAACCTCTGTTAGCTCTATCCCTAACTGGAAAATCAAGCTCCAACCCCACCGTTGGATTCTGCAATGAGAGTCTAAAGATTCATCCAGGCCACTTCAAACCTGTGAATGCTTCTGCTCTATTTACAGAATAATAGAGGCATGAAAAAGTCCCAAAAAACTGACCATCAACTCCTTGAAAATAAACCCTAACCGGTGAGCAGACTAAAACTTAGCTACCAGTATAAACAATTGCGCTGAATCACCCCTCCCATTTGTTAGACCTCCACCAGTCAGAGCATGTTTTCAGTGAAGCTGTCTCGTGATTTCTCCAGTGCAGCTACTTTTGCCCTATATGCTGCTGCTAACACTATTGCACTTTTGACCCTTTCATCCTGAGCAAGCTCACAAGTTTCGCTTATAGAACCAGATTTTAAGTCAGCTGGGGGTATAAAACAGTCCACTGAAAGGCCAGGAACATTGAACGCAACCTCTTCAATTGTCCAAGCTTCTTCCATCTTTGTCTTTGTATGGCTCATTGCAACTTCACCAAATCTAAAAAGATTCACCACAGAACGCCCAGAATGGGCAATCATAATCCCTTCAACAGGTCTGTAATCATCTAGGAAGGAATTTATTGTAGTTTCCCAGTAAACAGCGTCACCGCCATTCGATTGGATGCGGGTCAGATGTGAATCTTCCATAAGGACAAGAAGTCCAGTCTTTTGGCTGAAGTAGCCAAACAGGACATGCCTTATGATTTCAGCTGGTCCCTCACTTCTAGCTTTCAGCGTATGAGGATCAGCACATAGCTTAAGGATGAAGCAGTCTTCACCATTAATCTTTTTCTCTCCTATGCACCTTGCATCCACAAACATACTGGCTGTGGTTCTTGGATCAAGTCCCTAAAATAGTAAAATCCAAGCTCTTGTAAATGATGTAGCAAAGACAGAGTAGCCCAAGAATAGCGCCAGCATAAGCAAACACTAAACAGAAACTAACCTGCAAGGCACGTCGTAAAGGTCTAACAGGTCCTTTTGCAGTGTGGGCACCAAGCCAAGGGGTGTGCCTCCAAACAAGCTTGCCATTGCAGCCAGCACGAACCTTACTCCCTCCTACTGCAAGCTCAACATACCACATGTCTGGGTTCATCTGCCAGAGTACAAAGCTGCCAGACTCTGCACTCTTAGAGCCATTCCGGTTCTTCACCACCTTTGTTGCAGTTTCGAACTCCGAAGCTATCATCCTGACCTTTCCCATTGCATATGCATTTTTTATGGAGTTTTGCAGCTTCTGCCCTCCAGAAGCAGCCATGTACTGCTGCAATATGTACTGAGCAGATGAAGCTTCCTGCAACAGAATGGGTAGATAAGAAATTAATCTAAGCAGGGAGAGGCAAGAATGGATAAACAAATGGAGTTGAAAATTTTTCCCCATGCCGTACATAGAAGTCAGTTTCGCAGGTCATTGCCAAATTTTAAAAATTAGATCCATTCCAAAAAAAAATTTCTTCCTATTCTCTTAAACCCTTTTTTCTTTGACATAACAAGGAAAAGAACTCGTGATTACGTTATAACGAATCAAAAATCTATATTATAGCATGAAAGAAGACCATTGACAAGAAAAAAAAAGGATACAAGGAGAAGAATTTTACTGGGTTGTGCTAAACAAGTGAAAATAAAGTGATCCATTTTCTTCATCTTCTGCCTTCCTTTATTTTCTCACCAACCAAAATAAACCTTTAAACAGTAAGGGGAAAAAAATGGTCCCTCCCCTATTAAAAACGCGTACAGCAGTGTATAAAACAAACACAGATGGTTACAAATAAATTATTGTGGCAAATCTAAAGCAAGGATGGCCGGTGTCCTGTTTACGCTTACACAAAATATTAAAGAAAAACAAATGCGAACAAAGAATTGGTAAATCTGAAAAGAAAAAGCAGTTCTATTCTGTTTAATCGAACTAAGATTATATCTAAAATCAACAATCCTGTAAAACTTACAATGGGTCTGTCTTTGATGCTGAGGTGAGGCAACGGGTCCAAGCTGCTAACGTGAACCGGAGCAAGAGGTGCGCCCATTACCCCAAGCAGCAACCTGAGATCAGAGCTTTTACTATTACTATTATAGCCCAATGAAGAGTTCGTAGCTGAAGGAGTTCTCGAGAGCTGTCCTTTCATCCACTGCCCGATTCCCGAACCGAGCCGCCTCGACTCCCCGCCAACGTCTGGATCCGGCCCCTCCATTAGCGGCGTCAACGTCTCTCCGACCACCGGCCTCAGGCTTCCGGATCTCCCAATCACTGATTCTGGGTTCTTCTTCCTCCGGAACAGGCCTGAAATAGGAGAGGCGGAACGCGCAGGACTCTTTGAGCGGGACCTGGATGGGGAAAGTCCTCGCACCACTTCTTCCTTGAGAGCCGAGAAGAAACCCTGCTTCTTCTCCATCGTTTCGAGAGCGAGAGACTGAGAGAGAGGAAGTTATTTGATTGTGTTCACCGTTTTCAGCCTGACAAGAGTAAGACTTCAGTGGCTTTGTGTGTTTTTCTTCTTCATCGAGAGTTAGAAGAAGAGTGCAGTGTATAACAACTTGTTAGTGTAGACTGGGAACTGGAAAAGCTGGCCCTAAAGTGGGAAAGCGTTTTACCTATGGCACGTGAGATAGGTCCAATGGCGTCTCATGTGGAAACTTGGCCTTAATTGTAGTGTTTTTTTTTTTTTCTAAGTTGGGCCAACTCTAATTTTTATTATTCTTTTTTTAGCTCACAAAATTACATCGGTGGAGTGTGAGACCCGACGGTCAAGTTAGTGAACCAATAGACTTGAAAAAGATGCACATGGATGCAATGTGAGGAATGTTAGAATGTGACCATGGTGGGAGACCAGCGGGAAATGGTGTTTAAGGCAAAAGAGAGGTTTTTTTAGAGTGAGAGTCAAGTGTTTAAGGTGTTTTCCATAGAGTTGGTCTTACCCTCTCCGAGGAGAATGTGTGCTATTTATAGTAAGTACAATGTATTTGTCAATGACATGAGCCATGTGAACAAGAGTTACGAGATTGACAACAGTCATGTGTCAAAAGAAATGTCTAACATTAAGGATGGGTTGGAATGAAAGTTCGATATTTTTGCTCAACGTCGGAGAAAGGACAGGTGTAAATTTCGAGGTACGCTTGAGGTGAATGATGGGATGGATATATATAGCGTGAAGTCGTTAAATGTTTTGCTCGACATGTTGTTGAGGTTGGGTGGAGGTTGAAGTCCATAACAAGATTCCATCTTGTCGACAACATCAACCTCATATCTTCGACATCAAACTCATACCCCTTCGACCTTGATTCCTTAATTATCTCGACAAAGCCCTTTCTCTCGATCAGATTTCTTGTGGAAAGCACTCATTTTGTCCCTCATCTATAGTCGACAAGCTCCCTCATCATACAAACATTGAACCAGTTTTCGAGTCGTGCTTGTAATGACAAAAAATAGCACAAGCCCAACAACAAAGGCACTTCCAAGGTCCAAGTCGAAGTCGGGCCCAACGGCTTGGTCAAAGACACGTGTCTTCGACCGTCGAGGATCCTATATCCGATGTCGAACCAATTAAAAGACCTCCCTGTTATTCAATCCAAAATTATAGTGCTTTATCTCTGACATATTTGAAAATGACAATTCCCAGGAAAAGTTTGAATTGATCTATTTCTAACACAGAAGGATATTTTCGCTGCTTCGTTGACATGACTCAGCTAATCCCTAACACATGAAGAGGCCTCACATCACATCATATGGTGGCGTCAGAAGAGTCAGCAGATTTGCAGAAGAAGGCAGCTTGTCTCTAACGGTAACCTGAGCAAGGATTAGACGACCCTCGTTTGGACACGTGTTCCCAATATTGCAGTTTAAATAACAGAACCTTGCCTGAGGTAAGGATCTTTTTTCCTCTCTTTGGCCATCTCTTAGAAGCCCTCTTCGACACAATTAGCTTTCTGACCATTCAATCATATTATGGATCCTTTCTCATTTATTACTGTTACATTCAATTATTTGCTACAAAGTACCTTCGATCTCTATTATAACTAGAGCGTCAGAGTGTCTTTGGTAGGTACCACACCTGTGCATCATTCTCACCATGGTTCTTCTGTTCAAGTCAAAGGTTGCTCGTGGCTCAACAATATAAATATTTGATTATAGATTCTACTCTCTATAGCGCTCATATCCCATCAATCACCTCATTACTACGACTAAACACATGCTTGTCGCTTCAGTATCGATAAACCAAAATGTTATATTTTCTTTTGACACAAAGAAAGTATCAAAACTTGGTTCTGACAACGCCTAGTGTCATCAAATATGAAGATTGATATCTTTAATCTTAAAAACCACAAATTAAGGAGGATTGGACCTCCACTATAAAGAGTTTTGTAGGACTCTCCGTGGCCGTACTAATAAATCATAAATCATTATATAGTCTAGGGGTGGCAAAACTCTGTCCGGTCTAGATTAAATCAAGTTTAGACATAAGTTATATATCCGAGTTTAGGGTTTAGAACCAGTTTAAAACCGGATCGGGTCCAAATACATAAATTTTGTTCAGTTTACTTCTCCGAACCCTAACTCAGATTAGATTATTGTCTGGATTTAAACGAATCCATGTTTGGTCAATTAAGTTCGTCCGAAATCCTACCCGGGTTCGGGTTTGGGTTTGGGTTTGGACATGTAAAATTTCACAAACACGTGATGTTATCTAACCCCGAACCGATTTTTGACCTCCCCTAAAATCTTGCCCCACACATCTCATGAAATTATTTTCTCAATCGGTTGCAGCTAAACAACTCAACATAGTTATGCCACGTATTTAAGTTAAATTGCAAGGATTAATACAAGGAAATCCCTTAATTGGGGCCTATTCCTAAAAAGTTCGTTAAATGTCTTTTTAGTCGAGTGATTTTCACGCGCGAGATAGTAGCAAAATACGATATGTCACGTTGGGTGTGAACGCAACACCAAAACTGATCTCTGATGTGATTGGACTGCGGGTGGGGGTTAACTTTTTGATTCGGCGAGTGTCTCGAGGTGGAATCAGCTACGCAGCATATATTCTCGAAGAAATATATAGCCGCGTTCAATGGAGTGGGTTTGCCACGTCACTTCAGGCTTGAGGGTGATAATGGTCATTTCGAGTCTCTTCTCCATGGTTTGTAGCCAATCATCAAGCGGACGCGCGGTTTGTTACCATCGTACGGACTTGAGTAGCTATAACAGAGTGGGAGTGTGGGCCACTTGGTTGACCAATCTCGGACTGAAAAAAGACTTCCACACCGGGAACTCATGTGCATGAATAACGATAAATATTATTCATTATCCACGTGAACCTCGAAAGATTCACGCGTTTTAGCCGAAAAAAGATTAGCTAGAATTATTCCATCAATTTCATCAAATCTACACCATTGAATGATAGGATGTGGTGTTATGAAATCCAATGCAATCATGCATTGAATGGTGAAGATTTAGTGGAATTATTTGAACTAATTCCAACCCCCTATCCAGTTTTAACCACCCAAAATATACAAACGCAATTTATTTTTTTATTAACGGATCCAGCTAAGAAATCTCTGTATTATGTACCATGCAAAAGAGTTTCCTTCTAATATTTTCATTCATCTTCTTGGCAAACAATGACGCTAATTAACATGAAATATTAAAGTGCTCAATGTTACCATATATATATGGATGCGTTTTTTTGGATTATCCACACGTCAAGTGCTAAGACGAATGACGCAGCGGCAAACCTCTGTAAATCCTGTAAGAACAAAGGGAGAGGGCGACCCTTTAAGGCTCGAAAACCTTCCGACGCTCAAGTCAGTCAGTATCAAGCTCAAGGAGTTCTAATAATATTAAATATTACAAATTGTAGTGTGTGAATCAGAGGATGTGTGTCGCGCGTACCTCGGCTCAATCTTGGCCTCCTTTATATAGGGGTAGGGATTGATAGGTGATGAGATGAGAGTCTTTCTTGGTTGTTGATGTTGATATTATTGTCTTTGGAGTGTCATGTGATGATCAAATATCATGATCCTGATCTTCTGATATCTCTGGACGTTAGGTTGCTGAGAGTTATCACTCCCAACATTTATTCTTAGCACAATTTCTAGGAAGCTGCTACAGTACGTATACTTTGTTTTTGTGACACATGACATGTTGATTAGGCATTGCCTATTTTTCTCATCCAAAAGAAATAAAAAATATATATATATATATAGTTTTGTTTTTATCCCAAACAGGTGTATGGAGACCATGTTTTAGTGCACTTGGTTTTGGTTGGTCCATACTGCGTTTGGCCAATTGTGCACGTTCAAGTGTAACTACAATATACATGTTTTTTTTCTAACACTTTATCCCACTTTCGATTGGCACAACCCAATTGAGTACATAATCTAATCGAGTAATACATAGGCAAAAGTTTAATCCTTTTCACACGGCCAATGTATTTTCCGAGCCTAAGAACTAATGACGAATGCTAAAGAAAACCAAAATTGCAAGTTTTTGACCCAAAATAAACCATATTTGAGTTGGATTTTTTAACAACTCCCTTTTTCAGTTTCTAGTGAGTTTGTGACTTGTGTGATAGACTTCTTCCAACACAAATCACTTTGCATCTACTGATCACATGTATTTGCTTTCTTTATAATATATATGATCAGATGAACAGCAGACATGCACATCCAAATGTTGCAGTCAATCTTTTCTTCTTTGGAAATCTTGCATCAAATGTCCCCCCACACACAATGATACTGATACACCATCATTCATGATTTAAAAAAATATATATATACTTTTGGATTCTGTTGTGCGCTTTTATGATTTTAAAAAGTTTGTCCCATCATTCATGCAAAGAAGTAAACTAAAATATCTTGAACTAGTCGTTGCTTATAGCCATCCATCCACACTACTTTTCAAACTGAATATCATTGTCACCAGGGGCGAAGCTACGTTTAGTAGCTGACCCCCCTCAAAATTTTCTTTATAACCCTTATTATGTACAAATTTTCATAAAGACCCCCCTAAAAATAAAATAAACTACAAAAAGACCCTCCTGAATTTTTCTCATCCTATCTTCATGGCCTTTGGATCTTTAAAGACTCTTACACACCATTGGATTTGCCTACCAAAATAAGGTTATTATCAAGAACAAGGTTATTGCAATCAAAAACAATTCTTCTCTCTTGCACGTAAATCCTCCTCTACGTTCTGACTTCTACGATGAGCGTTCTGCGTTCGCCCACTCTTCCAAATCGACATGATCGGCACGCCGTCAGTCTCTAGTTCTCTTCTTCCATGCTTCGTCTACCTCGTCTAGTCTTCTTCCGTTCTTCGTCTACCTGGTGGCTGGTTCTATTTTTCTCACAATCTCACTGTAAGTTGAGCTGAGCACTTGAGCCTCTGCCTCTAGGTCATCGACTCATGTTCGTGAATCGCAAAGGGGCAAAAATCTGAAAATCATGGTAATTCCTTGGTTTCTTTTTGACTTTTTCTATGATATCATTAGATATTGATACTTTTGATTTCACAATTCAACATATTGTCTATCGTTCAATAATTCAATTAATAATTAATTGTAGTTTGTTGACTTGTTCCGTAACTTCCGTTGTTCAATTTCTGCAATTGTTCCGTAACTTCCGTTGTTTGGTTTCTGCAACTGCAATTGTTCAATTAGTATTTAGTAATTGAAGTTTTTCTATTGAAATTGAAGTATAGTTTCTAAACCATGATAAACTAGCTAAGTCTGTACTGTATAATTGTAATTGAATATTGTAAATATTGAAGTTTGTCTTTCTTTTGCAGATTTGAGTCTTTGACTATTTCAATTTGAGTCTAATTATCAATATATATTTGGGCAATTGGCCAATTGAATTCATTGATACAAGCAACTAAGCAAGGAGACAATAACTGCAGTAAGACACAAATCCATCTATCTTGCTAGTTTGCTTTATTGTGTTCTTATTGTAAATATTGAACTTTGTCTTTCTTTTGCAGATTTGAGTCTTTGACTATTTCAATCTAATTAGTCTGATTATCATTATATATATGGGCAATTGACCAATTGAATTCATTGATACAAGCAACTAACTAGCAAGGAGCCAATAACAGTAAGGCACAAATCCTTATCCATTTATTGTTCCTAGTTCCCTTCTCTGAAGTACTTTTAAGTGTTGTGATTTGTGATTGTGAACTATGTTTTTTGTTTGCCAGGATTGAATTGATCTGTTAGTCTCTATCAATGGATAAATTTGTCACCAAAGTTAAGCGTACAACAGTGGAGTCATCTTCACCCATGACATCAAAGAAAGGTCGTGTGGAGATCGATTATGAAAATCTTCCTACAGACCTGGGGTTACGATGTTCAATATGGGATTATGGCCCTAATGATATAGATCGCGTTAGGCGTTCATACTTACAGAAGGGTCCTTGTCAACCCATTTGCCATGAATTTCCACAAACCCTTATGATGGATGAATTAAGAAGGTTCAATAAAGATTGGTTTGAACAATATTCTGATTGGTTGGAGTACAGTGTAGCAAAGGATGCAGCATATTGCCTCTATTGTTATCTTTTCAAACCCAAAAGCAATCAAGGTGGTGGAGATGTATTTGTTGGTGTTGGGTTTAGCACTTGGAGGAAGAAAGAGAAGTTTGACCAACATGTTGGGAAACATAATAGTGCTCATAATCAAGCAAGAAGAAAGTGTCAGGATCTCATGAGTCAGAGACTTGCTGCAAGTATTTCTACTTTGTTCACTAGTAACACAAATAAATGCAGAATTGAATATCAAACTCGCTTGAGTGCGGCTATTGATTGTGTACGATTTCTCTTACGACAAGGTTTATCATTTCGAGGTCATGATGAATCTGAATTGTCAACAAATAGAGGAAACTACTTGGAGCTATTTCACTGGCTTGCTGATCACAATCAGAAAATCAATAGTTCCTCTTTTGAAAATGCTCCTAAAAACTCTCAGTTGGTTTCGTCGGATATTCAGAAGGATCTTTGTATTGCTGCTACTATTGAGGTCACCAATGCCATTATCAAGGATATTGGAGAAGCACCAATTACTCTTTTGGTTGATGAATCTCGAGACATTTCAACCAAGGAACAAATGGCAGTTGCTTTGAGGTATGTCAACAAAAAAGGAATGATAGTAGAGCGTTGCATTGGTATTGAGCATGTTGCTAACACCACGGCTATCTCACTCAAGGCTTCCATTCAAAAATTATTCTCTCGACACAAGTTAAGCTTATCAAGCTTGCGTGGTCAAGGGTATGATGGAGCGAGTAACATGCAAGGTGAATTTCGTGGTTTGAAAGCACTTATATTAAATGAGAATCCTTGTGCTTTTTATATTCATTATTTCGCTTATCAACTTCAATTGACTCTTGTTGCCATTTCAAAAAATCATGCTCAAGTGGAGTTTCTTTTTGAAATAACTTCAAAAATCATGAATATTGTTGGAGCATCTTGCAAAAGAAAAGACATTCTCTTAGCTAAGCAACATGACAGAGTACTTGAAGCATTAAAGAAAGGAGAGATTCTTAGTGGAAGAGGTTTGAATCAAGAAATTAATTTATAGCGACCGGGTGACACTCGTTGGGGCTCACATTACGGTACGTTAATTAGACTCATTTCTATGTTTTCTTCTGTGAGTGAGGTACTTGAAATCATAATGGATGATGGAATAAGTTCTGAACAAAAAATTGATGCTGAAGTTTTGTTGGAGATAATGCACTCATATGACTTTGTGTTCACTATGCATTTGATGAAGAGTATATTGGGAATTACTAATGACTTGTCACTAGCGTTGCAAAGAAAAGAGCAGGATATTGAAAATGCATTAAACTTAGTGAAAATATCTAGAAAGCGGCTACAAGAGTTGAGATCTAGTGATGATAAATGGGAGTCTTTGTTAGAGGAAGTGTCTTCATTTTGTTCTTTACATGAAATTGTTGTGCCCAGCATGGATGATGTGTTTGTAGCTCGTAGACGTTCAAGACGTAGAGCAGAAAAAGTGACAAACTTACATCATATTCGTGTTGAAGTTTGCAACACTATTATAGATTTACAACTTTCAGAGCTAGACAATCGTTTCTCAAAACAAAGTTGTGAGGTGCTTTCTTGTGTGGGATGTCTCAGTCCAGCCAACTCATTTTCTGCTTTCAATGTTACAAAACTGCTTGACTTTGCTAGATTATATCCGAAAGATTTCTCTGACTATGATCTTGTGCTACTTGAAGATCAGCTTCAAACTTATATTGTTGATATGCAAACAAGTGAAGAGTTTTTAGCTGTTGACGGTATTACCGGTCTTGCAAGAAAAATGATTGAAACAAGAAGACATGTTATTTATCCACTTGTCTACATGCTCATCACATTGGCATTAACTCTACCTGTAGCAACTGCAACTGTGGAGAGAACATTTTCTGGAATGAAGATTATTAAGAATCGGTTACGCAGTCGCATGGGAGATGATTGGCTCAATGCTTGTTTGATTTCATACATTGAGAAAGATGTCCTTAATGAAATTGAAAATGAAGCTATCATGCAACGTTTTCAATCTATGAAATCTCGTAGGGAGCAATTGTAAATGAACTTTCACAGGTAATTTGTAATCCATAACTGAATTTTTTTTATAGCTTATTGTCTTGTGAGTTGTGACCCCCCTCACATTTTGTCCTGGCTTCGCCCCTGATTTTCACCACTATATTATTGAAAGGAACCCCAAATCAGATTATCATTGGGCTAAAATATTATATATGTGCTTAGACTATAGCAGTTTTCTCGATTATGTCCTTAAACTATTTTTTTTCTTCATTCTATCCTCAAACTATTGTTTTCCACATGGTTTCTATCCTGAGTCAGCATTCCGGTGTTGACTCCGGCGAAAATGCTGACGTGGCATCCATGTGATTATAAAATAAAAAAAAAAACTCGTCGGAGTTCAGATGACACGTCAGCATTTTTGTCGGAGTCAACACCGGAAAGTTGACTGAGGAGAGAAACCATGTGGAAAATAATAGTTTAAGGATAGAATGAAGAAAAAAAATAGTTTAAGGACATAATAGAGAAAAATGTGATAGTCTAAGGACATATTTAATATTTTAGCCGATTATCATTGTGGGTAACCTGATATACAACTCAACCATAATTGCTAGCTTTTCCAAGGCCATGTTCCCCTGTTCATTAGAGATAAGTAACTTAGGGTTTATTGGATTTTTTTTTGTGTACAGTGAGACTTGCAGCCACTATCCTTTGGATGTGCACTGAATAAACGCCTTGGCGTTTGTCCGAGTTATATTTATATATATCATGCTATAAGTTGTAATATTAATTCTCAGATTAGTTATTATAGGAATCTCAGTAATTGACATCTCAATTATCACAATTGCTGACTTATATGCATAAAATTTTATGTACATCATGTGAGACATATAGAGTTCACGAATTCATTTAGATTATGTTAATCTGTACGTCCAACTCATGAGCTGGGATAACATGGATATCAACCTTTGGGACTTTTATCATTTTCGTTTTCAGATGCAAGATTGACAAGTACCTTCCATATATCATTACTTCTTCTGGGCCCTTGGTGTCAATGGGCCAACAATCCAAATTAATACTTCAGACAGATAGCATCATCAAAGGGCCAGCCCAATCCTTGAATATGTTGTCTAAATATATCTCAAAGCCTTCCATCAACAGACGTAAAAAAGAAAGTGCTCTTATGAAGAAACAAGCAGGGATGGCACTTCCTGCAGACGATGCAAAGCACTGGCAACCTTGACAACTCACGCCTGCAGAAACGGTGTGGGCATAGAAGCAGAGCAAGAACCCACCGCAAACACTCTCTGCCCTCAGGCTTATCCTTTCACAATATTCCAAAAACTGTTCCAGCTATTCCCTTCAATGAAAAACAAACCAAAACCCACTTGCCTTTGCTATAAATACACACACTGACCTCACTTTTTTTGCCACAAAGCAAACACCAAGATGAAGTTGTTCTTTGCAACCTTGCTTCTTTGTTCACTTCTTCTTAGCTCTGAACCTGTCATGGCTCAGTCATGTAAGAACCGCTTCCTCCCTTGTTTCAATCTGTATGCATTTACACTTGTATTAAGTGACAAATATATTTCTTGATCCTCCAAATCTATGGCAGGGTTTTGTGCCGGAAAGTGCAAGGCGAGGTGTGCCAGAGCTGGATTCCAGGGCAGGTGCATCAAGTACTGTGGTATTTGCTGCCAGAAGTGCAAGTGTGTTCCTTCTGGTACCTATGGGAACAAGCATCAGTGTCCTTGTTACAGAGACAAAAAGAATTCCAAAGGCAGACCCAAGTGTCCTTAAATCATCTTCATTACCACTTCAAGCATGTTTTTTGGGAATCCATGATTCAAATGTCAAGGTGTGTTTCATCTGGAATGCAAGATCATGTCTGTATGCAAAAATAATTTTATGATCTAAATATCATAACATTTAACAACCAACAGTACTGGGAAGGCTACAGGACATATACTTCAACAAATCTACGACTACAACAGCCTACTAAACAAAATTTAAAGGAGAATCTGGAAGCACAAGCCTCCCCAGCATAAACTACTTAGAGCATTGATAAAAAAAAAAAAAAAAAGCATCATTAAGTACTAATTAGAGGTAAAACCAGAGCATGCAACAAGCCATGAAGCTTCAAACAAATCTCGCAACATGTCGCTTGCTTGCTCTGGCATGAGCCAGCACCCTTTTCCCATGAAGATGGCTTTGTAGATATGCACTCTTGTCCACAATGCAGCTAACAAGAATGTCATGAATATCACCCTGATTTATCAAGTTAAAATGACAGAACTCCAAATTAGCATTCCAAATATATACACCAATTATATAAGGAAAAAGGTTAGCATAAGCTAGTGATGTGAACCTTTGATACTTCAAGTGCTGACTGGGCAACAAAGTTCCCAAAAGGATCTTGAAGAACCTTAAGAAAGTCAGGACTGTAAATCATCTCCTGGATAATCCTTGACCGATCCCCCACACCGGATTCTCTCAAACACTTCTCCACCACATGGCTACCAAACTTGTCAAGGGAAAGACTTACATAACTTCCTTCAAGCTTTGCTACCATTTCTGCTGTTACTTGCGGCATCCCCATTGCAAGTAAGAACTGCACAACATAGTTCCTGAAACAAAAATTCCTCGAATCAAACTATCTTGAAGTATAGAATAAATAAATTTAAAAAATTAAAAACGTGGAAATTAAAAAGGATCACAAACCCATAAGGATGTCCTGATAGTGATAATGCATTAGCTGTTATATCAGCAACTAGTCTGTCTTTAATGTCTCTTGGAGCATAAGACAAACATTGTTGCAGTACACAACACCCACTTTTGTTTGTGGCAATGTCAAGACAGTTTTCTGCTATCTCTTTCATTATATCCTGCAACAAAAAATGGGTTTAGGAACAAAATATTGTGCATGGATGCATTATATATAGCAACACATATATTGGTGATGAATGTACATACAACAACTAATAATGATGCTGCAAGAAAATTCATGAAAACTCATAAAAAAAATGAAAAAGGTAAATTATCCACTCAGGATTGTAAAGTGGCATGACATTCTCCATTGCAGCACTTGCTTCCTCGCTAGAACTCTCAGAGCACACAGCTAAATAGGCATTAGCTCGAAGCAAAGGCATGGAGGCTAGCACTCAGAGCAATAGTAAGCTACTCAGAGCTCTAGCTCCAGTTAGATATAATAATATATGTATGTGTGTGTGTTGCGGTGCCCATGAGTAACCATAAAAATGAAACTAAGATGTTATACGCTAAAGCATACACTCGAACAATAGTAAACGAAAAATTCAAGGTAAAACTTTTAGTAAAGCCATGGGGCATAACCTTGTGTTTTTATAACTTACAATAATGTACAGTAAATATTTTAAAATTTTCCTGAGAAGTAGAAGAGGACTAGGCCTCTAACTCTTGCTTCTGTTCTATTACACAACAGTGGCACTACCTAGTTATTTGTCATTCCTCCACAGTTAGAATAATGTGAAACAAAGCATAAGAATGCATCATAAAGAGAAGAAATCACGCATAGCATCACCGTAATACAATGATTTATTACTGAAATAGGAGAATGCACAAGAGAAAAGTGATTTATTTGAGTAGAGTGGAGCAATTTAAATATCCAGAATCAACAAGATTTTGCCTTATTCTGCGAAGCTCATAATTTTGACATATAAAAAAAGTAATTGAGAAAGAAAAAAAGCTAGAAGTTCAGTTCTCCCAAGTACAGACATGCAAACAAAAGTGACATAACTAGGAAACTGAACCGAACATCAAACTGATATGCCTCTTAATTTTGGTTTTTCTAGTTCAACGGCTTGTTTGTCATTGTATAAATTATTTGGAGGCATACTTTACATAATTAAAGTTTAATAGCAAATACAAAAAAGTACCTTGATATCTACATTGCTGAAGAATCTTAAGCATTGTTGAATTACATGATGACCATCCCCATTCTTGGTTAAGGTGAGTGTGACATGCCTCTGCTTCAGAACTGATACAAGCAAGGATATTTGCTCTTGAGTGGTAATACACTCCACCATCTTTTGTACAACACGAGTTCTACAAAATGTTTTACACAAAATTTATTAAAAAAAACAACAATGAAACACTCAAACTTTAAATTTTGCTCCAAAAACGAAACTACTTACCCATGATGATCAGTACACAGACTTATAATCCTATGTTCATTAGTGGTCAACCAAAGAAGAAGTTGAGTCAATTGTTCTTCGTTACACACCTCAAACAGCTTCTGCACAACAAAATTACCAGAAGGGTCTTTTATGAGTTCACTCAGATTATCTTTCAGATCCATAAAAATTATATATATCTCCTCTGGCTTTCGATCTTCTAACTTCCTCTGCAAGAAAACACATCCTTGTGGTTCTTTAGCCAATAAACAAATTTGGCCTCTCAAATGATCCAAAGATAACAACATGGAGTAATTGTTGGAATACTGCTTCCTTGATGACAACAAGTTTGATCCAACCCCATTAATAGATCTTCCACGGCTGGAATCAAGTCGGATCCCACTCTGATCCAAATTAGTCCTAACTGAATATCCTCCACGCTGCAAATTAGCTGTGGATTGATCCAATGAATTAAACCCCAATGATCTCAGATGAGTTTCCCTAGCAGCAGATTGGATCCTCATCGTCAGCAAGCTTTTCAACAGTTGCTGCTGTTGCTGTTGATATTGATATGTATGAAACCTATCAATATCAAGTGGAGATAGATCAGAACCCCTTGAAGTTGATAGATTCATCAGACTGAAAGCTTGATTGATATCATAGTCCTCTCCAATAGGGTTTAGGGGCACCCTATTCATATCAACTGGTTGTTGATTTTGGTGGTTTTGTAAGGTAGGGTTTTGAGAGAGATGGTTTAGTGACAGATAAGGGATCTGGTTTCTTGGTGTAGACGGGTATGGGAGTTGTGGTTGATAATAAGAGTTAAACTGTATAGGATCAATAGGGTGGTGATTTTGGTTTTGCATATTTTGTGAAGGGATTGGTTGTTGAAGAACATTGTAGTCTGAAGGATAAGAAGCAAATATGGGATTTATACCAGTAGAATGTTGGACAACTCCTCCTCCATTGTTATTGTTTCTTCTCTCTTCAGCCTCTTCACTGGCTCTCCACGACTCCATAGTATACAATCCAAAAGAAAGAAAAATACTAATTAAGAGAAAGAAAGAAAAAAAAAAGTCTGAGAAGAGTCTCTAATTGGGAAACAGAAGGAAGGAAGACTGAAACAACGAAACACTATTAGGGGTTTATGAAGAGGTTCAAGGCCGCTAGAGTTTTGATACTTGCAGATTACTGGGGGTTTGTGAAGAGGTTTAAGCCCGCTAGAGTTTTGATACTTGCAGATTACTGAATCTAAATATATATATATATATATATATATATAAGCACACTTCTTTTGTTTCCAATTTCCATGCAAAAAAAAAAAAAAGAAGCATTAATTCAGCCTTGTTTATATTCTTTTTTTATATAAAATAAAAAAATTGAACCCAATCTTGTGCATACGGGAAGCAAATCAAATAAAAACTGACTAGAAGGAAACAAACAGAGTTACCAAATACCAAGAATCATAGGAGAGTAACTAAACCTGACCAGAAGGAACTGTAAAACCATCAACAAAGATAGAAACCTCATGAAATATTGGCTTCTCCGAACTGGAACCACCGTGTAAGGAAGTCGAAGCCTCTGCTTCGAACGGATTGTGAAGCTTCCAGTTCTTCTTCACCATATAACTACAATTCAAATCAGAAGTCATCGTTAACAAAAAAAAAATCACGATAACATCGTAATCCGCACAATCAAACCAGCAAAAAAGCTTTTCCGTCTGCAATTCCTCTAATTGACAAGAAAAAAGGACGACTTTCAAAGAGATTGAAAGAAAATTAAAAAAACCTCTTAACAAAATCGGTAATTCGTTTCAGAGATGTTGAAACTGGAAAAAAAGAAAACAAAAAAGGGAGATAAAGAGAAAGAACCTGCCGAAATTGGAGAGAGAATTGGCGCCCCAAGCCATAGCTAGGGTCTTCTGGTTCTTGCTACTGCTCTCTTGTTCCTCTTCCTGTTACTGCCATTACTGTAGTGTGAAGTAGAATTCGAACTGATGCTTCTCTTCGACATTTGGCCTTAATTCAGAGCTCGAAAAAGGGTACAACAAATAGTGCAATTCAAACGAACAGATTCAAATGAATTGGCAATCCTGTTATATAGCGCGACTGTGTAACAAAACTACAAAAGCCAAGAGCTGGTTTGGGCCTGGGCCTATCTGGTGTTGAGGCTAATGGGCCTCGTGAGAACCAAGGCCCATTAAGAAGAAAACCTATCCTTGACGAGGTTGGAAACTTGGAACTCTCTACTCCTTTAGGTTTTCCTCTTTTAATAATTCTTAAATTATTTTGTTTAATTATTCTTTAAGATTATTTAATTATTATGTTTATTTATTTTTTAAAGATTGAGAAGAAGTGGATAGAAAATCGCAAAGAAAAAGAGAAGTAGAAAGCATGTTGGAGAAGGAACAAGACGACAGCGTTTTATTTTTTTTATTTTTTTTTCATTTTTCTTTTCTTTCTTTTAGAGTTAAAGTCAGAAATATAATGAAAACTGAAAAACATCAAATCAATCTTAGGCTTCATATTTTAAAAAAATCAAACATTTATGTTTATTATATTAAATTAATCTAAATGTTTTTAATATTATTATAAATTATTTCTTATTTATTCTACTATTTATTTTAATCTGTTACAATTTAAATGCATAATACCCCCACATAATACCCACTCGTAATGTAGCTACAATTCTCTGCCCAAATGACATCACAAATTTCAGCTCCTGGACAAGAAAGGGGAAGAAAATAAAACTTTAACAGGAATGCAGAAAAACCAAAATAATACATCACAAGAATCCTATAATACTCTTACACCATCAGAACATGACAAGAAGGAAGATAGGCCCATAACTGATAAAATTATGACTGGAAAAAAAAAGTGTATCCGTCTACAAACTCTACACATAAATGAACTCCCAATTCCAGTCTCCTCATGTATGAAAAAAGGTTGCATACACCATTCAATATATACACACACAAATCTCAAGCAACTTCCTCACCACCCCGAGTATCATCTTCCACATCACTTGTCAATGATAAAAGTTCCGTCAGCTCCATTCGAAATTCAAGGCCTCTCAGATAGTGTCCCAGCAGCATACACCTGAAGTAGAGAAAAGCAGATATCAGAATCCAAAGAGCTTTTTATATATTTCATTCCTTATTTGCAGAAGCAAACATATAATAATTACACAACAGAAGCAAAGAACTACTAAAGCAAGCAACCTTGCACATCAGAGTTTCAGCCCTCCTTGCCCAACAAGGTAAGGGTAAAAGTAAACAACTCTCGTGCACAGGGCTCCCGTAGTGGCAGGGTTGGGGACAGACAGGATGTAAGCAAACCTTACCCCCATATAATATGTGGAGAGACTATTTCTAGTAATTGAACATGTGACCTCTAGGTACTACAACTCTACCACTGGACCACTTGATAGAAAGGATAATAAGGAGAGGAATATCTGATGCATCAAAAGATAACATCAAAAGTACAAGCATAAGCTCATTTATTAGATTTAATCATCGGAAAGCCAAATTTCGGTAAAGTTACACAAGCCACTAACTTATCATAATTCTCCTTGTTATCCAGGCTAAAGCCATTATGTAATAGCACGTGGCCACAGGCAGGTTCCTAAATAATCTCCAGAATAAATGCGGGCGGAAATTTGGTTTTCCCTTTCAAATATCAAGAGAAAAAGAAAGAAAGAAATATTTAAGACATTAAAAAGCCACACTGACTAGTACATAACTACATAACCCCATGCTGACGATTAGCATAAAAAAAAAATTCTATTTTTCAGTGTCTCAATCAAGCATCCACCAGGGTAGGAAAAGTTCATAGAACAACATCCCCCCCCCCCTGCGGGGCACAATGCCCTCGTGGTGGATGCAGGGTTGTGTGGAAGGACAGATGTACATAGTTTTAGCCCCACAAGGAAAGAGGTGGTTTCTGCGATTTGAACTTGCGGGATCTAGGCTGCAATGAAGAAATTCTTGGGTGTGTGTGCAGAGAACGAGAAGGAGAGAGAACAAAACTAACCAGAATATTAGGCGTGCCAGATAGTCCCGAGTTAATGAGATAACGGGACGGAAATGAAGTGTGTTCTCAACAAGTTCAGCACCATCTTCACTCCATAAATTTACTGTTCCAGCTGATGTGTTTTCTGGTGGAGAAGGAGCCTTAGAATGCATCCTGGGTGAAAGTGTTGCAAGGAGACCATGGACTACCGAGTGGATTACCTCCTTTAATTCAGGGGAAGTCGGTTCTGATAGCTCAACCACCTGTCCATGGCATATTTATCAGTTGCAATTACAAAAATAATAGTTTTGACCTTCAAGAGCAGAGAGATTAAACAGAACCAAACCAAAGTCCACTTTCATCAATGCAAATGAACAAGTCAAAGGTTTAACAAGAAGGGAAATTCACGGTCCTAAAGAATATCTGGATTACTAAATTGTGAACCCAGAACTTTGGTATGTATGAGATATGCAGGGTACATGATCAGTACGACTCCCATCAGTTACCATGCATTCATAAAATTTGGACAGAATGGATTATGATGTTGTCATAAGCAAAGAAACAATTGCTGGATTTTACTCTTGTAAAGTAGTCATTCTACGACTGCACTACAAATCAATTTATAGCAGCATGTTACTAGGTTTCGATTAGGAATAGAACCCAAAAATTCAAAATGAATTTTCAACTTACAATGTGCAAGAAATCATGCATGATGGTTCAACATGTCTGCATATTAATGAGCTTCCGGTGTCACAAAAATACTTTGAAAAAGTAATCAAAAAATGTCACAAATGGGGGCAAACCTTTTCTGGTTTCAGCGATCTTAAGTAGTCAAGCAAATCATTCTTCTCTTCCCCAACAAATTGTTGCATTTGAAGAGCGGCATTTTTCCTCTTTGTATCACGAAGTTCCTTTTGACAAAATCAGAAAAAAAATAAATATGAGAAGTTGAGAATGCAATCAACGCATCCCCAACACATTGCCGCAAAAGAGATAGTGAAGTAAATAATTCCACTTTTATAGTTAGGTGAAAAGAAACAATTCCTAAGAATTTGGGGATCATAGCTTCAGAAATGATATCCAGTAGATTTTTCATGTTCTCCCAAGTTTTATCTTTAAATTACTCTATATGCTTCATTTCAATAAGCTTCTTTAATTGAGAACTCCTTCGTCTTAATACCTATAATGTTCCAAGCTGCTGGCAAACAAAACAATTTCGACAGAAACTTAAGTGAGTTGATTGAAGACAAAAACTACATTATGTAGGAGATCTATTTCGAAAATTAAAGAGACTGTCTAATAGATGTCAATATATAAATTACAATAACAATCCCGTTAAGCTTTTAAAGTAAGCTCAAGTCAGTTATTAGGTCTTCTAAAAGTCCCTTTTGACTGATTTTAAATTTGTCAACTCAAAACCTAGATTTGGGATTCTGCCCGCTATCCTACAAACTTTCATTCCAGTAAAAAACTTATGAAAAGAAATGCATGGAGATCTGGAAAACTGAGAAAAGGAAAAAAGAGCAAAGAGATAAATTTAGGCTTCCCTCTCACCAAGGGAAAAAAGAATAAGAAAACAAATCAAGAGAAGAAAGCAGCTATAAAAATAGTATTCCCGCTCTTATTTAGAGGAGGCTCCCTCTTTCCTGGTGAACCAATTACTAAAACCCCATCCTCATAAATCAACATTACAAAAATATACGCGCATCAATCCCCAAAACAAAAAGGTTAAGAGTGATGCAGCATTATGAATGTATAGGATGATATTCTCTTACAGGTCAGCAGAAGATGATAATGCAAGTTTTCATCAAGGGAACAATAGATATGTTGCAAACATAAAATATGGTACATAAACATGATGAGTTTACCAATGGAATTAAATTTTCCGGTTTTTTTAAAAAAATGGCAAAAATATAACTAGCAGCCTTAAACATTAGTGTAGGCATGCAGTGCAGAAATCAGAGGCAAACTTCAAGGCTGGCCATTTCTCCAGCATATATCAAAATACACATAATTGATAATGAACTTCATAAAAATCTAAGTTGTAAGAATCTCATACAAAACATAAATATGTTTGCAACGGTACTCCAAAAAAAGCCTCAAAAGAAAGCCTCAACCACATAAAAAAAGATCTCATAAAGAAACATGTTAGCACTCCAAAACAAATCCAATACTGCAAGCACGGGACATGTATAAATAAAGATAAAATGGCCTCTTATTGCAATTGGCTCTTTTAAATGACCTGTCCCTGAAACTTTACTCAAGATAGCAACTAAATCCAACTACTTAAATAGTTAAATGGCCTATGCAATCCTTTTTGTTCCATTAGTAGGGCCACTTGCTCGTTTCAGAAATATCAATAAGTTATGTAAGAACCTCATCTCGGCAATAGAAGTTCCCGATAATATGAGCATAAGATATCTCAAAGCAAGATGAGCGAAAAATCAATTTGATTGTTTTTATATTAAAATACAAGGTCCAGTGTTATTTGTAGTCAAACACCAATCATAATCAATACCCTAACTTCCACAAGTCATTGATTGTTCAAATACAAAGGAAGGTCCCCTGGAATACTTTTACATACCTTTTTTACTGAAGATAAACGAGACTGCAAATGAAGAATATATTGTTGAGCCTCATGGGACATCTCTCCCAGACCTGGTCCATCTATAATATCAGATGAGCTCTCAGTTATTTCCTCAGATTCGGCAGATAAATCTTCTCTTCTGGAAAGATTGTCTATATTTACACAATCAAGCATCATCTGCTGCATATCAACTTTAGAGTCTTCGAGTACTCTATTTTCAAAATTTTCTTCATGTGTGTCAAGGTTCCTTTCAAGACAAAGCCTATATTCTGCATTCCGCAATGTATACCTGTAACAACAGAGAAAATTCATTTGAATATCTCTAGCATAATAAGGGACATGGGCTAATAGAATATTGCAGAAAGACTATTGAACTCTATAACCAAGCATTGGAAGCTTAGAACTAAGGATGCATAATTGCACAGCACAATGAAACCTAAACTCAAATTTATCTATTTCAACTAAAAGAGAATAACAAGATTAAGGAGAAACATTATCTTGTCCAGAAGGATGGTTTCCTATATATATATATATATATATATATATATATATATATATATATATATATATATATATATATATATATATATGAAATAGAAGAACATACCCAGTCATCATTGAAGAAACCAATAACCGAGAAAGGGGCTCCCATAAAGCCTCAATAAAAACTTGAAACTGGTCAGAAGGAAGTAAGCCCAACATGCCTGAGATAGTCCTTTTCATGGCATCCAGGGTGGTTGGAGGAACATCTTTTTGGATAAGGCTCACATCCAATGGCTCTATTTCTTGTATCAACTTTGCAAGGACTGATTTCTGTAAGAATGAAAACCCTACCATAAGAAGCAACATCACTGAACAATCTTAAAAACGAGTATGCATACTTTTTCAACAAATTAACACTATCTACCTAATGAATTGATTAATCTAATAGCAGTTCTCCTTGAGCATTGGTCAGTTTGAAGAAGAATGCTTAAGATAGAAACGCAACATAACGAGAAACCTGGCAAACCAAATGGAAACTTTTCAAATAGAAACATAACACAACAGAACGTTGTCAGTTGGGGTCTAATTTGCGATGTACCTACAATATTACTTCCAATGGAGCTGAATGATGCAGCTCTTGGCTGGTGAAGCGGGCCAAAAAATTTGTAAATGAATCCACAGAAGTTCCAGGACAGTTTACAATTCAGATGTATGTGAAGTGGGCTCACAAATTTCTAAATGACTGCACAGAAGTTCCAGTCAAGTTTACAATCGATAAGTATCATAAAAGTCTTTCAGCTAGTCCCCTGTTCATGATGGGAATGGCACCGAAAGAGAACAAGAGGATCCATAACTCTAGGGAATCAACAGATATGTTATTTAGTTGCATTAAGCTTTGGTGTTCCAATCTCCGTTACCTCTCTGTTAATTTATGTTTTGTAATTCCATCAAAAATTTTCAATTACCTCTCACACCACCGGCCCTAAAATCCAACTAGTTCATAGGAAACTACTTGTTTTGTCATTCTTCACATAGTTCACAATCAGACTGCCGCCAATTCAAAAAATCTGCAACTGGTTTTCAAATTCCTCTCAAATCAACTAAGCTACACAAAACCACATACAAGATAGCATAAATTCCAAAGCCACAAACCTTATCAGTCGAATTGGAATCCGGTCTGGAGTCGAGTCCCTCGAAAGAAGAAGCGGAATTCGACGAAGCGGGTACCAGGGTCCGCAATTTCCTAGGTTTCAAGAGTGATAAGGATTGAGGATGAGACGAGTGGGAGACATAGAGAAGGGGACGATATAAGGGGAGCGGAGAACGAGAAACAAAGGAAGAGAAGAGAAAGGTTGCCATTAGCAACAACCTTTTCTCTCTCTCGGCGTGTCGAAGCCTCTCGCTCGTTTATTTCCTCTGCGGACCCCTCCGCTGCTGTCCTGCAACTCCAGCCACAAATACAGTGTTAACAGAGACGTTGAAAACACGATATACTCAGATCAGATCGCACTGCTGCCTTTGCTTATCTTCTTATTTACTCGTTAAAAGTTAAAACTTCTGCTCAAGTACAATCTGTCATTCTCAAACCCCAAACCACTTATGTATATATACCATATAAATAAATATATACGGGGGGCAAAATGCTGTCATATGTCAGTAATTCGGGTTCAAACATAATATTTTTATCCTGTTTAAAATCAGGTTCGGTCCAAACATGAAAATATTATTCTGTTTACTTGTTCATATCCTAATCTAGATTAAGTACCTGCTTAGCACGGCAGTTCCCAAAATGGGACAGCTAACGGTCCCACTTTGCCGAGCCACTGTGCCAAACTGCATAGTTCCGTTGGGTGTTACCGCACTTAAAACGGTGTGGTAGCGCTCCAGTTGAAAAAACTCCAATTTTTTTTTTAATTTTTTTAATGTGGAACCCATGTGATCCCACATGTTAAAAATCACTTTTTATTTAAAAATGATGGGACCCACTTATATTATATTTAAATAATACTTATATAGTATAAATTAAATTCTTAATAACATACAAAATGTACTAATAAATTAAATTCTTAATAACATATTTATATAATAAAATTAAATTCTTAATAAGATAAATTAATTTCTTAATAACATACAAAATTCTTGATAATATTTTATATTTATTAATTTATAATTATTATAATTATCTATAAGAAATTATATTTATTCATATTAAATATATTATATTACAATTTTTACCTAAAATAATTATAATTTTTACTTAATAAATTATACTTATAAATTAATAATAATACAACTAAATATATTTTACCTAACCAATTCCATAACTTATAAGTTACAAACAACTTTCAGTTCACCAAACACCTTACAGTTTATTTTAGAGCTTTAAGCTCAGTGTTTTTTTCACAGCTTAACAGCTAGCGTTGAAAATCAACACAACCGCTCTACCAAACGGAACCTAAATTATTGCCTAGATTTAAATCAATCCAAATTTAATCAATTAAGTTTGTCCGAAATTCAATCTGAATTAGTTTGGACATATAAATATTTCGTAAATACGTGCTGTTATCCGATCTGGATTTTTTTTTCCACCCCTACATATGTATTTGATAAAACTAAAATATTTGTTTCTTTTAAACTTGTAAATAGATTATTACTAGAGGTGTGAAAGGGGTCGAGGCCGTCGGCTCGTCCCAACACTTCCTAACGAGCTGGGTTGGAGTTCCTGGCTTGGCCCGCGACAGACGATGGGCAGTGCCAGGCCCGGCCCAGCCTTGTTTAAACAAAATTTGAAGTTTTCTGAAAATTAAAAAGGAGACTAATTTCATTAGAAGTGGTTTTCGCATCTTTTATCCATTATAAGTGGATCTTTGCAACAACACAATGCCTTTTAATATTTTTATTAGATCCTGTTCATGGTGATTAGTGGGCTAATTCTTAGGATATTCTTATCATTTCGTTTCCTAAATAGCATAACAATGCTATTTTCTTCAATTTTTTTTATCCAATTAACCGAAATTCTTTTCTCAGCCTCATTTTGGCACCCGATGAGTTTTATGAACTCCATGAGGCTTGATTATGTGGGGTTCCCGGATTCTGTTGTAAATTTTTTACGGCTGTAAAATGAATCAATGGTCGGATGTGATCTTGTTAGATCCTAATAAGATCACATCCGACCGTTGATCCAAAAATTTTACAGCAGATCCCGGAACCCAATTATCCTGTTGATTCTGCTTCATATAGCGATCCTAGCACCATCAGCCATAGGCTTTCTGTCATCATGAATCACACCCAAAAGCTCAAGGTCCTTGGTAATCAGTGAAACTGTAAATTATATCCATGCACAAGGATTCAATCTATTATCTATGTTTATTTCTCTATGTTTATTACATGGAACTTCTACCATGTCTCAGATGTCAAAAGCAAAGACAACACAAGATAACCCAAAGAAGCTGATCAGACTTTCTCAACCCAAAAAAAGAAGAAGAGTCTACCATTAATGGTGTACGCACCAAATTCCTCAGTATAAATTAAATACACTTAGAATTTGATACAAATTACAAATATTTAAATCAAAGTGGATTTGATCTCTTCTTTTGACGTATTCCACACGAATACGGAATCCTCTGATTTTAGTTGAGTGCTTCAAACAAATTCTACGAATTTGTAATAAAATCCAGTTGGATTTGAGTGTTGGACTTGAATTTAGGATTTGATTGTCGGACTTGAGACTTGATGGAATTCTAAGAATTCTGGATTTAGAGAACTTGAATTTCACTTCCGAGACTTGACTTAGACTTGAGACTTGAAGGAATTCTAAGAATTCCGGATTTAAAGAACTTGGACTTTTCACTTCCGAGACTTGACTTGGATTTGAGACTTGAAGGAATTCTAAGAATTCCGGATTTAGAGAAGAAATTTGAGAGAGTCTTTAGATAGTTTCTCTCTACTCCTCTTCTTTTTTTTTTTTTTTTCCAAATGAGCTTGGTATTTATAGGCAAAGGGAGAAGTGAAATTTACTTATGTACCCTTGGCCTTAACCCTTGACATTAAGGGTATTGTAGAGAAATCACTTAATCAATGATTATCCCTTTAATTTTATTTTTATTTTATTTGAATTTGATTTGATTTGTATTTATCTTAGATTTTATCCATTTAACAATATTTTGGGCTTCATAAATTATTTTAATTTAGAGCCCACTATTTTATTTAATTGGGCTGCAAATTTTTTGTGTCTACAAATGCCCCCTCAAGACTTAAGTTATCAAAGACTAGATAATTTAAGTCTTGAATTATCTAATAAAATTTGTTTTATATAATCACAATTTGATTTGTATTTGATAACTTATAACTAATCTCACTTGATATAGGAGATTTAGTCTTATATAAAGCCAACTATGCCATAGAGTTTGTATACTCCACACCACGCATAAAAGGTGAGATGGCTTTCTTCACTTTTTTTTTTTACACAACACCTTTGTTTCCTTGTTGCATCCCATATATATATATATATATATATATATATATATATATATAAATGTTTTGCTTTAAAAACAACCAAATTTGACTTTCGTGGTTGTGATGTTGCATGGCTGCACCATAACTATACATATACATATATACACACGTGTATATGTATTCTTTCTTCGGCAGCTGAAATTTCTTTTTCTTTTTTTTTCCCTTTGGAAGCTGATTTTTTTTTTTTTTTAAAATTTAGATATGGCCTCCCGCAAACCGTGTTCAGCCCCAAAGACGGATTCTGAGGGTAGCTCAAACTCTAATCCACAATGGATTACAGAATCTAGTAATCCCAAATTTAAAGGGAAAACAATTCGTTTTCCGATGGCTTTTGTTGGACTTCACTCTTCTACAGACATGCAGAGTCATCTTAAATTTCACGTCAATAGTGCAATGACTGGTAGTTTTGCTATCCCCGACGTCAATCGATTTCAAGGTTTGGATATGTCTTTAATTAGCAAATCCAAGGAATTGGCATCCACGGATGCCCGTCGTCCTGGCCTACCTTACTTGTGTATTGCACCACATCATAATGAGGATGACTTCATCCCACAGCCTTTGATTGCCGAGAATATTGGGAACAAATTTATTAGATGGGGGACATCTTTGAACCCCAGAGGAGAGATTTCATATCTTAATGGATTTTGGGAGTGGTACAGACGGGTTGCTGGACTCCTTAAGGATAGAGGCTTGGAGGATTTATCATTAGCAGTCGAAGCAGCAACGATGGAATATCATCGTCCCCCTTCAGCATATCGGGCTTTATGTGAGGTATGGTGTCCTGAAACCAATACCTTTGTGACGAGGCATGGAGAAATTGGCATTTCTCTTTGGGAGATCTTATTTATGCTCGTATGCTTATTGTTCCAGACTTTACTAAGGAACGTTGCAAGATAGAAGCAGAACAAAAGGAAGTTAGACTTGAGATTTCTCGTCTAGAGAAGCAAATAATGCTTTGTCCTCCAAACTTGACTCCATTGATGAGAAAATGAAAAAGGAAAATGATGACCTTAATCAATTGAAGGAATCACATTCAAAGCTAGAGAAGCTCCAAGTTAAGGATGCCACTACAGTTGAGTCGATTGCTAGACGGAAGGCAACTTTGGAAGATGGATTCCGTGGGCTAGCAAATTGGATCAAGAAGAATTAGACTTCTTTATTTATTTATTCATGTTCTTTGTCATTTTGGTTAACTTTTTTTTTTTACGTAATGAACATTCATATCAATGAATTCATTTGTTTTTTTTTTTTTAATGCTATAACTTGGCACACCATCAAGTATGCACATATAAGCATTAAACGAAGGTATTCTCATTAAAGAAAGGAACCTTAAATCATAACATGAATGTATATTTACATGCTTCGATTTTGTCCTTTCGAAATGATAATACAAAGAAATTTTTTTTTATTGAATTTGACTGAACTTGAAAATAGAAGACAAAGTCTTCTATTTTTAGTTGGATTGGAAATAAAAGACAAGGTCTTTTTTTTTATTTGGATTTAACTGAACTTGGAAATAAAAGACAAAGTCTTTTTTTTTAACTGATCTTGGAAATAAAAGACAAAGTCTTTTTTTTATTTGATTTGACTGAATTTGGAAATAAAAGACAAGGTCTTTTTTTTTTATTTGATTTGATTTGACTGAACTTGGAAATTCCCAAGCTGCCTACGTACTCCTTTTGAGGAGATCAAGTCAAACGTAGTTCCAAGGAAATATTTTTTTTTTTTAACTCTTATTTTTGCCTAGACCGCCCTTTCGGGTTTTCAATCTAGCGAGTTTTTTTTTTTTTTGATGCCATTCATAGTTTATACTCATATGGGCAAGGAGTATTACAATTTAATTCTAAGCGTAAAAACGCTTCAAGAATTTTCCATTGATAGGTCCGATCCGTAGACCGTCCTTGTCGATAATTTTATAAGCACCATTTGTGTAGACTTCTGTGACTACATATGGTCCATCCCATTTGGGTAGGAACTTGCCCCCAGTCCGTCGAGTGATCACAATCGGCCTCCTTATAGCTAAGACCAAGTCTCCTATTTGAAATGATCGAGGATGTACTTTTTTATTGAAAGCTCTGGACATACGAGCTTGATAGCATTCCAGTCGCTTTTGAGCTTCCAATCTTCTTTCGTCTAAGGACTCAAGTTCTTCCAACCTTAATTGAGCATTTTGCTCTGTAGTAAGGCCTTCTTGGATAGCAATCCTGAGAGACGGAATTTGACATTCCAGTGGTATTACTGCTTCAACGCCATAAACCAAAGAATATGGTGTGGCTTGTGTTGGTGTTCGATAAGTTATTCGGTAGGCCCACAAAGCTTCTCCTACCCTTTCATGCCAATCCCTCTTTGACTTGGAGACAACTTTCTTTAGCAAAGTGTAGAGAGTTTTGTTAAAGGCTTCTGCAAGTCCATTTGCTGCTGCGTTATACATGGAGGAATTGTGTTGGACAAAATGAAACTTTTGACAAAGTTTGTCCATTAGATTGTTATAGAATGGTTTCCCATTATCAGTAATGATATATCGGGGAACTCCATATCTATAAATGATTTGACCTTGGATGAAATTGACAACGGTCTCTTTTTTAACTTCTTTTAATGGAAGTGCTTCCGCCCATCTTGAGAAATAATCTGTAGCTGCCAAGATATACAAATGGCCAGCAGACGATTTTGGAGTTATGGGTCCTACAACATCCAAACCCCAGGCATCAAAAGGCCATGAAGCAACAGTCGGATGTAAGGGTTCCGGTGGTTGGTGTATAAAGTTCGCATGAACTTGACAAGCTTCACATCTTTTAGCATATTCCATGGAATCTTTCACCATGGTTGACCAATAATATCCCATCCTTTTTATCCGAAAGTGAAGTTTTGGTCCGGACTGATGAGCACCACATATCCCGGAATGAGCTTCTTCCAATACTTGATTCGCTTCTTCTTTGCTTAGGCATCGAAGAAATACACCATCAAAAGAACGCCGATAAAGCGTATCTTTGTAGTATATGAATCTAGAGGCACGTCGCCGAATTTCCGTTTTATGGCGATGATCACTTGGTAACTTTCCATATTTAAGAAAGTCAATGATTGGTTGCCTCCAATCCTCATTTTCAGTTGTATCACCTGAGATATTATGAACTTCTGCTTCATCTTCAGGTGTCCATGATGGAATTACCCATTTTTGAGAAATGGACATAATCGCGATATCTTTATCGGAGTTAGCCAATACAATAGCTAAGTTAGCCAATGCATCTGCTTGTCGATTTTCATTCCTTGGGACATGAATAATATTAACCATGTCAAATTTTTCCAAGAGCTTTGCCGCATGCTTCTGGTAAGGAATTAAATTGATCTTCCGGACTTCATATTTTGATAAAAGTTGATTAATAACCAACTTAGAATCTCCGAAAATTTCGAGTTGTCCGAGCTGCATCTCTAAAGCCATTTCCAAGCCAATTATCAAGGCTTGGTATTCCGCCACATTGTTGGAACACATCTCCATCAATGTGAAGGAGAAAGGCATGACTTCATTTTGAGGGGTAACAAAAACTACCCCAGCTCCTGCACCATATTTTCGTGCAGCACCATCAAAGAATAATTTCCATGATGGTATTACATCAGTGAAAAAGACTTCTTCATCCGGGAATTCTTCTGGAAGCTCCCACTCTGCTGGAATCGGATGGTCCGCTAGGAAATCCGCTAAAGCTTGTCCTTTTATAGCCTTTTGAGGTACAAAAGTAATATCAAACTCTGATAGAAGAAGTGCCCACTTTGCTAATCTTCCAGATAAGACTGGTCTTGACATGATGAATTTAAGTGGATCCGCCTTTGAGATCAAATGAATAACATGTGCAAGCATATAATGTCTTAGCTTTTTTGTTGCAAAGACTAATGCTAGGCACACTTTTTCAATTGGTGAATAATTTAGCTCCGCACCTACCAACGTACGACTCACGTAGTATGATGCGCTTTCCTTCCCCTCGTCATCCACTTGTCCAAGCAGTGCTCCTAATGATCGCTCTTGGGCAGCAATGTATAGGATTAATGGTCTACCTGGAATTGGTGCCTTTAATACAGGCGGATGTAGGAGGTACTCTTTGATATTATTAAAGGCATTCCGACAAGTATCATCCCATTTAAAAGAAGTGTCTTTTTTCATCAACTTATTGAATGGGTGGCATCGTCCAGCAAGGTTTGAAATAAACCTTCTAATATACGCGAGCTTCCCTTGCAAGCTTTTTAGCTCGTGTAAGTTAGTCGGTTCTGGCATTTTTAAAATGGCATCGATTTTTGTTCGATCAATTTCAATACCTCGATGCCTTACGATGAAGCCAAGAAATTTTCCAGAAGTGACACCAAAGGCGCACTTGAGAGGATTCATCTTTAATTGAAATCGACGAAGTCTTTCAAAGATAACCCGTAAATCATCTAAATGATTTTTTCGGTTTTTGGTCTTTACGACTAAGTCGTCCACATAACATTCCACCTTTTTATGCAATATATCATCAAAGATCTTCTGCATGGCACGTTGATATGTGGCTCCGGCATTCTTCAATCCAAAAGGCATAACTTTGTAACAATATATTCCTTTTGGAGTACGGAATGCAGTGAATTCCTCATCCTTTGGGTTCATCCGAATTTGATTGTATCCAGACGAACCATCCATGAAGGATAACACTTCGTGTCCGGTAGTTGCATCAACCATTAGCTCCGTGATGGGCAATGGAAAATCATCCTTTGGACATGCTTTATTTAAATCTCGGAAGTCAACACAGACCCGTAATTGCCCATTTTTCTTCATCACTGGGACAATATTGGCAATCCATGTCGGGTATTTAACTTCTCGAATGAATCCAGCTTCAATAAGTTTATTGACTTCATTTTCAATTTTCGGGACTAATTCCGGTCGGAATCGTCTTTGAGCTTGTTTTATGGGACGTACTCCATGTTTGATAGACAAGTGATGGACAACAATCTTTGGATCTAGTCCTGGCATTTCTTTGTAAGTCCATGCAAAGACATCCATATATTCTTGCAAAAGCTGGATGTATTTTGTTTCTTCTTCTGGACTTAGAAGTGCGCTTACAAATGTTGGCCTTGGATCAGCTTCAGTTCCTAGATTGATCTCCTTGAGTTCATCAACCGTAGCTTGCCCCCCATCTTCTAAGGTAGATGGTGCCGATATGGGTTCTTCATCAGAAGATGAGTCGGAACTGAATTCTTTTTCAGTCACTTCCTTAATTGTGACGTGATTGACAGAAACAATCACCTTGTTTTTACCTTTATCTTTAGCTAGAGCATTACGTCTACGACGTCTTTGTCTCATTCGTTTCTTCGGATCCTCTTTCTGGACTTTTGGCCCAAGCCTAGAAAATACAGAGACTTTTTGTACAGACTCCATTTGGTTTGATGTTGACGGATTATCACCAATCCGTTCAAATACTGAAATTCGAGTATTTTGCTTTTGTATTTGGCTCTGAGCAAGAGGCTCTACGGGCTTGTCATCATTATACTCAAAAATCTGTATCATGATTGGATTGGCCGATGCTTTCTTTGCTCTAATTCGGATAGGGTGTGAGTCACGAGATTCATGTCCCAATCCGTGTTTTGGTTGTGGAATAGATATTCCTTGTTTATTTATCACCGGAGCTTTTCCACTAGACAGAACGGAATCAAGGTCGCCAAGTTTGCATGGCTTCCCTTTTCCGTATCCAGCGTTCTCCATGAGCTTCTTTACACGTGGATCAAACCACCCATTTGAGTGGTTTCCCAAAGTTTTAGGAAGCTCAGCTTCCTCGGCATTTTCTTGTATAGAATTTAAGTCCACAATTTTCCCAATAGAAGGAATCGGAAGGATTAGGTCTTCCTTGAGAATGTCAACATCTCTCTTTGACAACTCAATTTTTGATGATTCCTTTACAAAGGTTCTTGATAAGATGCCCTCAATTGAGTCATCTTTTACGTCATTTTTTGATTCCGGAATCAACACTGGAAGGGCTTCTTGGGGCATATCTTCCTTTTGGTAAAATTTTGCATCCGCAAAATGAGATTCTTCACTTGCGAATGGCTTTGATTCGGCTACAATGCATTTTTCCTTGCCATTTCGACTGTACTTGAAGCATTGGTGCCATGTTGAAGGAATTACTCCATTTTCATGTAACCAAACACGTCCCAAAAGTAATTCATAGGATGTTTTGGAGTCGATTACATGAAATAAAGCTGATGATATCAAATCATCCATCTCAATCTTTAACCGGACTGTGCCAATGGCACGTTGTCCTTTTTGATTGAAACCTTGGATTGTGAGTTTGCTTTTAGAAAGCTCATTCACTGAGATTCCAATCTTTCTCATTGTATGAATCGGCATAATATTTACAGCAGATCCACAGTCAATGAGGATTCGAGATATTTTGTGTTCTCGAATAATTCCACTAACATAAAGTGGCCTGTTGTGAAGTCTCGTCCCAAGCTGTAAGTCATCGTCCGTAAAGGTAATTGTTGCCATACAATCACCGGGACTAACTTTTCTTATTTGGGAAATTATTTTCCCTTTGTATTCTTCCGGATTGAGCAGTGTTTGAACTAGCGCCAAACGAGTATCTATTGGGAGTTCAAGGGCTTCCGAGATGTTCATGTCAGAGGGAATTTCTTGGAGTGAAGTAACAACTCCTTTCTTCTCAATGCTTGAGGCTTCCATCTTAGAACCATTTCTTTCTTCATGTGACTCTTTAGAGTCTATTGCACTGATCACATATGATGTCATATGTTCATCTAGAAAGTAATCTTTTGGAAAGTATTCCTTAAGAGTTACTTTCTTTCGGGGAGTTGAATGAGTGCTTTCATTCTCAACCTCAACATGTGTCTTTCTTCGATTTCTTCTTAATCGATTCTTAGGCCGAGATTTTTTATTTTCTCTCCTTCCGAGAATAGGTATTGGACTTGGAAGAGACCGGATTGGTGAAGAGTATTGTCTTTTACTTTTCACTTCTATCCAACCTTCATCTTCACTTTCAGAAGATGAATCATACATTTCTGGTGATGAATCCCACACATCCAGATCATCCGTCATGATTTCATATAACGTTGGCCTATTTGGAGCTTGTGGCCTCGGCATTCCGGGATATGCATAGACAGTGGTGGCTTCTCCATCTACAATGAACTGGACTCTTACAGCTCCTTCAGGAAGCTCAGCAGTCAGTTCTATATTTGATGATTCCTCGTTAGTTATGGACGAGGGCATCGTTTGAGCTTCCATTGATATTGGAATGGGGTCAAATGACCCAAAAGCCACCATTCCGCAATTGACCTCAACATTGTCAGTAAGATCGAGATCGATCTTGTTTTCCCTATTCAACCGCATGATTATGTTTTTGAAGACAAAACATTTCTCAATCGGATGACCAATGATCCGATGATACTTGCAGTACTTAGGATTATCAGTTTGGCCAATTTCTTCCGGCCGCTTTGAAGTAGGAAGCTCTATGAGCTTCTGTTCAAGTAATTGGTCTAGAATCCCAGACACTTCGGAATCCGCAAATGGGTATTCCTTCTCTTGCATTTGTTTCAAGGTTGGTCGCTCCTTGACTTGAGTTTGATCTTTACGAGTCTTGGACTCGAATTTAGATTTAGATTTCTGTGTAGAAATCTTAACTGGGTCAGTAGTAACAACCATGGATTCTTTAGTCCGTGAAGGCTTTGAATCCTTTTTCACTTCTTTCTTTAATTCTCGAGGGTCACTTGGCAAATGGCTTCCATGCCTTGCTATTTGGATTTCCAAGTCATGAGCTCGGGTTGCAAGTTCCTCGAAGGAATGTGGCATATTAGCTTGAAGATTGTAAAGTAACCCCCAATGCATTCCTTGAACACACATATCGATGGAGGAACTTTCGCTTATACGTTCCTTGCAATTTAGGACAAGGTTCCTCCAACGTTCAATATACTCGACCACAGCTTCTTCTTTATTCTGCCTCATTCTTGCGAGTTCCGGGAGGCTAACTGTCCGTCGGGTGCTATAAAAGCGAGTTAGAAACTCGCGCTCAAGTTGATCCCAACCTTCAATAAAACCAGCTGGAAGGTCAGTATACCATTCAAATGCAGCTCCTTTTAGGGAACGCACGAATTGTTTCACCATGGAATCACCAAATGTACCCGCATTATTGCAAGTTTCGATGAAATGAGCAACATGTTGCTTTGGGTTGCCCTTCCCATCAAATTGTTGGAACTTAGGGGGTTGATAACCCCATGGCATGCGGATTTCATCAATCCGGCGACTATATGGCTTTGCATACACTAGAGATGATTGTGGGGCTCCACCATACTGAGCTCGGATGGTGTCTACGATCATGTTTTGGAGTTGATTCACAGAGAGTGAAGCAACAGATAAGTTGGTCGAATCGCGGAGAGCATTTTGTGCTGTCAAGCGATCTTGCTCTTCTTGCTTTTGTTGAGCTTTAAGAGAATTTGAACTTTCTGGAGCTTTACCTTCTCGTGAAACAAAGGTTTCACGGCTCGGTTCCGTGATTGGTCCTAAGGAATCCAATCGGTTTATGAGTGCAGCAATTTGTTTGTCCTTCTCTTCTAAGGACTTTGTCAATTGATCAATGGTGACATTCATTTGTTTCACCTGATCTTCGGAACTTGTTGCCTCGGTCATCATAACCGGCACAGGAATATCTGATTCCGACGTTGGGATGTAATTATCCCACTTCCGTGATGTGGATTCCTCATATGAAGGGTTGGAATATACATATTCCATTCCTTTTGACTTGGGAGATTTAGATTCGGATTCAGCCTCCGAAGGAGAGGTGTAATCACCCCACTTTCGTGATGCCAACTTCACGGAATGAGATTTAGACTCGGATTCATCATCTGAGGAGCTGGAATATACATATTCCGTCTCTTTTGATATATGGGATTTGGATTTGGATTTACTCACATGAGAAGCTGGAATATACATATTCCGCCTCTTTTGATTTATGGGATTTGGATTTGGATTTGGATTTACTCACATGAGACTTCTTTTGACCCTTTTTTGAGAATTACTTAAGAGGAGAAATCAATTGTGATTCTCCAGCTTTAACTCGCGTACGAGTTGCGTGAGAGACGTCATCAGTGACGTCAATCTCTTTTGAAGGAATCATGGATTCCATAGTTTTGATGAATTTAATAAATTCAACTGAAAGATGAGAGAAGAAGAGTGTCCCACCGAGCGTGCCAGAAATTTGTACGCACCAAATTCCTCAGTATAAATTAAATACACTTAGAATTTGATACAAATTACAAATATTTAAATCAAAGTGGATTTGATCTCTTCTTTTGACGTATTCCACACGAATACGGAATCCTCTGATTTTAGTTGAGTGCTTCAAACAAATTCTACGAATTTGTAATAAAATCCAGTTGGATTTGAGTGTTGGACTTGAATTTAGGATTTGATTGTCGGACTTGAGACTTGATGGAATTCTAAGAATTCTGGATTTAGAGAACTTGAATTTCACTTCCGAGACTTGACTTAGACTTGAGACTTGAAGGAATTCTAAGAATTCCGGATTTAAAGAACTTGGACTTTTCACTTCCGAGACTTGACTTGGATTTGAGACTTGAAGGAATTCTAAGAATTCCGGATTTAGAGAAGAAATTTGAGAGAGTCTTTAGATAGTTTCTCTCTACTCCTCTTTTTTTTTTTTTTTTTTCCAAATGAGCTTGGTATTTATAGGCAAAGGGAGAAGTGAAATTTACTTATGTACCCTTGGCCTTAACCCTTGACATTAAGGGTATTGTAGAGAAATCACTTAATCAATGATTATCCCTTTAATTTTATTTTTATTTTATTTGAATTTGATTTGATTTGTATTTATCTTAGATTTTATCCATTTAACAATATTTTGGGCTTCATAAATTATTTTAATTTAGAGCCCACTATTTTATTTAATTGGGCTACAAATTTTTTGTGTCTACAAATGGGATTCAGGAATTTCCATTCACTAGAGAATGCTTTTAATATGCCGGCATGTTCAGAGGTTACATCTTACCTTACACTAATATATCACAGAAACTAATGATAACTGAAAATACAAAAACAAGTGATAGAAACCTTGAAATGGAGGTTCCTACAAAACCAGTATTTGAAAAATTTCAAATTATGCTTGAAACCGGAATATGAATAGAACATTTTATTAAAATTTTCCTAATCAAAAGGCACGATTCCCACTTCATAATGCTCCAGATATCATTGCTGCACCATCCAATGGCCTTTCAAGTACCTACATGTCAAACAAGAAGGTGCATAAGCCTGTGCATGAATTGTCGGAGCTCTGCTTCCCTTGTTCTGAGGGGAGGTATTCCCGCCTGGGTGTCGAGGAAGCAAGGCAATAAAACAAATACCTGACTGGTAGCTTATTGTTATAAGTGATGCATAAATTATGACAATCATGGAACGGACTCAGTTACAAGAATGGTTTTCAAGTACATCTTGCCAAAAAAATAAGTAGAGTAATACATCAAAGAATGTGCACAGGACTACTGGAGCCACCTGATATACAAATGAAGCATGTGAAAGAAATATGAAAGAACATGGATGCAGATCACGAAGAGAAGAAATTGAGTCATGCAAAACTATGCTCAAGATACAAATACTAGATTAATTGACAGATCCGCATATGAATGGCATAAGCCAAAAGTAAAAAAAAACACATAGCATTCCTGATTTTTTTTTCCCAATCATTTGTCCTATAAACAGTATGACTCACAAAGCCACTACTAGCGATCTTGACAAGTACAGCAGAAGGTACCGTGAGGCAGCTCGCAACAAGCCCGCAAATTAGCAGTAAGGTGTGATGTAAGGCGGGCCGTAACCACCATGCTATGAAGAGGTAAGAAGGATTGAGCACATCCCAATTCTCCAAAATTCCTAGAAAAGCAGAACCAACCAGTGATATAAATACAAGTTATTTAACCATAAGATACTGTAAGGAACGAGAAAACACAAATTCCTGATATCCCAAAGCTGAAAAACAAACACACACGCTGACATCCCAAAAAGAGATTCTACTCAATCAAATATATTGAATTCAACGGTACAGTAACCAAGAAAATTGAGTTCAGAGATTATGGGTTTTTTCTTTTAAAATTCTAACACCAACAGAGCTCCTAGCTCCACACGACTATACATGTAAATGTAGCAAAAAAAATTCAATTAAAAGACAAATCTTTTCAGCAGATAATGGTCGAAGTAGGAATTCTCTTCCAAATTTCTTATACTGGGCTTCATTTCTCAGCAATCAACAGAGATGAAATTGTCTCCAATAAAAGGCTAGTGTTAATAAATAATTAGTCGCCTCTGTAAAAAAGGTCGATTCTCGACGGATGTTAAGGACTCTCAATGCAACCAAAAATCTAAGGTGAATTGCACTCATACTGTGATACATGTCTGCTCTTCCCAAGTCAATTCCTCTATTATTAAAGACGGGATTTCAAAAAATGATGTTATTCCCTTTTCTCAATCAATTTCTTCGCTTCCAATACTACACGTACCTGGTGGCAGCAAAGGGAAGGCGACGCGAAGGCGAGCGAGGGGCGGGGAGCTGAGGTGGACGGAGGCGGGGAAGGGAAGACGAAGAACGTAGCGATGGAGCCCTTGCGGCGGAGATCAACGACCGTGAAATAGATACTCCACTGCGCCGAGCCATTTCTTTCTCTCTCGGAACAGTGAGTGTAGATCAGTTCCACTGGAGCGCAAGGGTTTTGTTTAGGCCAGGGCTTATCTGGTAATTACGCGGGGTATCAAGTAAAGTAGTAGTAGGAGAGTTGATGCGCCTTCGCTGTTAAGATCCGTCCGTTTTGTAGACTTTTATTAATACTTTAGGAACCTTGCCCAAAACTAGGGGTGTAAGCGAACAGGGCTGCCCGCGAGCTATTTGAGAGCGGCCCGATAAAAGCCCGCTCAAGCCCGGCTCGCAAAATAAAAGAGCCGGGCTAGGGCCCCATTTTAAGGCTCTTTCTATAAAAGGGCCGGGCTTGAGCATGGTAAAGCTCGATCCGTAAGCCCTAGGGCTTTTATATTTTATATATATATATATATACACACCAACATCGGTCATCATTGTAATTTTCTTTATTGGTTATTTGTTAATTGTTATCACTTATTGGTTATTTGTTATGACTTATCTTGACTTTATTTTATATTATCTTATCTTTTGTTTATGCGCAAAAGGGGCATACATTCTCCACTTTACTTATATTATCTTATCTTCACACTTCACTTTACTTATATTATTATCAAATATTAATTTTACTTATTCATTTGAGTTGTCTTCACTCGTCAATCATCACGCGAAGGCCGAAAAGGCGAAACTGTATAGGGTATTAGGGTTTGTTCATTTGAGTTGTCTTTTCTTCTCTCCAGTCTCCAGCCTTCGCCGCGCCTTTCACAGTCACAGCTCCAGTGTTCCACGCCTCCACCGCGTTGGGTTAAAGTGAGTTCTGTTTCTTCATTCTCTATTTTTAATCCTTTTATTCATTCTCGGTTATGTTTCTTCAGTCTCAGGTCTGATTACATTTTCTTCTTCATTATACTGCAATTAAAGTGACTTATTCTTCTTCATAGGATAGGAGAACTGAGAACATGACAAATCTAGAGAACATGCCAACATTGGGGTCTTCCCATCAACAATCTGTTTCAAGCTCTCCTACTGCAATTTCAATATCTGGTGCTACACAGAGCAATCCGAGTAATCCTATTGCTATTGATGATGATCAACAAGAGACTGCAGAAGGTGGCCTGTTTGAGACGAAGAAAAGGAAAAAAACATCTGTAGTTTGGTTGGAGTTCAAGGATGTAATGGGGAAAGATGGAGTGAAGAGAGCAGAGTGCATTCATTGCAAGGCAAGGCTGGTTATTAGTGGAGGCACTACCACTCATTTCAAGAGGCATCTAGATGGATGTACAAGAAGGAAAGTAAATTTGAAATCACAGAAGATGCTGAACTTGATTCCATCTCCAGTGAACAAGGAAGTAGGTATTGTTTCTAATTTTCAATATGATTAAAGAAAAATGAGAGAATCAATTGCACATTTTATTCTCATGCATGAGCATCCTTTCACAATTGTGGGGCAAGAGGGTTTTAATTTAATGATGAAAACTAGCACCCCACATTTTCAGGGCATTAGTCGTGCTACTGCTAAAAATGATTGTATGGCTATGTATGAGATGATGAAAATTAAGTTGAAGGCAACGTTGAAGAATGTGAACAAAATTAGCTTGACTACTGATCTTTGGAGATCAAATCAACAAATAGAGTATATGGTGGTTACTGGGCATTTTGTTGATGTCGATTGGAAATTACAGAAGCGGGTTCTTAGTTTTGTGAATGTGCCTCCTCCACGTGGAGGTGTTGATATTGCTGATGCTCTGTTTAAATGCATGAATGAGTGGAGGATTGAAAATAAAATCTACTCTATTGCTGTTGATAATGCTTCTTATAATGATGTTGCTATTAGAACTTTGAAAACTACATTATCTAGAACTCAGAAGTTGTTGCTTGGAGGTCGGTTGTTCCATGTTCGTTGTTGTGCACATATATTAAATCTTCTTGTGCAAGATGGCCTTAGGGTTGTAGAAGATATCATCCATAATGTTAGGGAGAGTGTTAAATTTGTGAAACAATCTGATTCTCGGCTTCTCAAATTTAGTGAGATTGTTAAACAATTGCAGTTGCCTTATAGAAAGCTGATTTTGGATTGTCCCACACGTTGGAACTCCACATTTGAGATGTTATCTATTGCATTGAAATTCAAGGATGCATTCCCTCTTTTCAATGAACTTTGATGCCGTAGCTTGGTGGGGTTTGAACAACCTCAAGTTTCGTACTTTATCAAGGATGGCGTGTGATATTCTTGCAATACCAGCTAGCACAGTGGCTTCAGAGGCTACTTTTAGTGCTGGTGGTCGAATCATTGATAGCTATCGATCTTCTTTAGCCATTAAAACTGTGCAAGCTTTAGTTTGTGGTGCTGATTGGGTTCGAAATCTGCATGGGGTAAAGGAGAAAGCATCTAAAGTGAGTAATCAATATTATTTTTGTGTTGTTTTGTCATTTTAAACTAAGCCTTATTCAATGTTTTTAAATCAAAATTAATATTGTTTTTGTTTTGTCTTTGTAGACTGAAGACATGCCTCAAGAGGTTGTGTTGCCTATTTGATGGAGGAATGAAAAGTTTCATTTTGCATTTGATGGTCAATTGGTGTTTTTTTGGACTTTTGGACTTTTTATTTTTATTTTTATGAATGTATCATGTATGAATGATTAATTTGGTGAACTCTGGTTTGTAAAACTATTAATGATTATGTTTAAACTTGATTTTATATTTGAATAAGTTTATCAAAGGGCGGCCCGCGAGCTGAGCTCGGGCCCGCGAGCTTTTCATAGGGCCGGGCTCGAGTTGATGTTTTACAGGCCCTAACGGGCTAGGGCCGAGCTCGGGCTTCTCATAAAAGTAACGGGCAGGGCCTGAGCATGGCAAAGCCCGGCTCGGCCCGGCCCGTTTACACCCCTACCCAAAACCAACACTAGAAGAGGGGTAATGCAATTTTTTTGTCACCGAAAAATATGTTCAAGTTCAACTCAATCATTTAATTTGCAAACTTTTCAATTTAAGTATCAAACATTTAAAATTGTTCCTACTTACTCAGACTGAAAACTTTCTGACTTTGTGGTCCGTCAAAATTTTAAAATTGTTCCAACAAAAACTTATAAACTAGGGCAACCATATATAAAAATGGTTAACAAGTGTTTCATTGTTGACCTAGCTCTCGAATTTGTTGTACCAACGATCACGTATGTTGCAGTTGAGAAAATCTAGGGTTGAGAGTACCAAAATATATGATTTTGTAGAGAGAGACTAATTTTAGATTTCGATAATTTTAGGGTTAGAATGGTTTTTGCGGGAGTGATAATTTGAGGGTTGTTTTTTGCCCGCTTAAATTCGTGCAACACCAACTCTATTTGTCCACATCATCCTGTTAGGAAACGATAGTAGCTTTTAATGTTTTTCGTTATATCAAACAACCATGTTGAATGTTTAACTAGTCAAAAAGTAAGAAAGATGTCCGTCTAAGTAAGTTGGAACAATTTTAAATTATTCATACTTAAATTGGAACGTGTGCTAATTGGATGAACGAGTTGAATTGAGTCATATTTTTCAGCAACCAAAACTTGCATTACCCCAAGAGAAGACTTTCCACGCTCATTTTATTGTTTTAGCTGGGAAAATTTATATATATGATCACAAATTTTATACTATTATTTTGTCTAGTAACAAACCGAACATTGTATTGTATAAAGAATACAAGTCTAATACCATTTTTTTTCTTCAAAACTCTATATATGATTAAATTATACATCAACTTATACGTTTGATAGCAATATTATATTATCTTTTACGATAGGCTTCATTATACTTGTCATCCTTGTCGAGTTTTCTTGTAAACATGCACATGCACAGCTTTCTTGTGAAAAAGGGGATTATGTTGCCTTTCTATGATTTTGATTTCTATTCTGTCACTAGCTAAAGTCTATGAACTTGGAATTCTCCTCGTTCAATAACCAGTGTTACAAGGAATAGAAGCATATACCGTATTAGTTTCACAATCAGAAAAACAATTCAAGAGACAGAACATATTTCACAAATATAAATTAAGTAGTCTCATATATATACATATTTGTATGTATATATATATATGTGTATATAATATATACATACTATTGCTAACTCTATTTTCATGGAATTAAAGGCAGATCAACCTCGTCGCACCATTCCACACACCTAGTCTCATAATACGAACTCCTTACATGATTAGGGCAATAACTTAACCAAACTTGCCCTCCAATTCTCCACTTCAATACACTCCCTTCCATTTCTTTGCTCAATCTCCAACCTACTCTCCCCCCACACTCATCTCCACAAAGAACCAACCCACCCGTTTTAGTAAACGCCCTGTTTTCTCCACCATATCGGTTTCTCAATTCCCCGCAGCCGCCACCTCCGCTCAATATTTCTTGCCCCGTCACGTTGTCGCACAAAACGGCGTCGAAAATGGCAGCGTTCCCTTCCGCATCCTGGTCCCACCTCCAATTCTTCCTCTTCGTCCTTGTCGTCATTCTCGCCCCCGCTTTCACTCTTGGCACCTTTGAATTCCCAGAACTACTCTTCACAATTCTGTGCATTTCAACTTCTTTTTCGGCATTACCCGTGGATCGACCCAAGCTCAACCCGCCCACATATGTTGCGCCCACCTCTGGTCCGACCCAGACCCGAACTCTGGACGGGAAATGCCTCTCCTCACCATATTCCACGTCATCATTCTGTCGAAATCCTAACTTCGCCACGTGGAATCGTAAATTATCAACGCGCGCATTAACCTGAATATAACCGTCGTGGAACATAACGGAATACTCCAACTGAATAACCGCCTCAAGTTGCTGGTGCGCCAACGCGTATTTTAGCACTGATTCATTGGCTTGGACAATAGGGAATTTACTACTCGGACTGGAGTTTACCGGCTTCATCGCCAACACCGGCGAGAAACCCTTCAAGACCCAGAGGCCGTGAGACTCCATTGCATAAGAGAACCCCAAAGGACCTGGCAGGGGTGTTAACGTTTGTAATCCTACTCCCACCTGTCTTAAAATAAGCCATTTTGCTAGTATGTACCCAACGGTGCGCATGAAACAGACCTCCGCATCTACACCCACCGTGACCAAAAAGGTTCGCAGAACTTGCGCGTGAATACACGACAAAGCTTCGAGGTTCGGACCAAGCAAGGACTCGAAGTACATCGAGCCTACTTCACTCGGCGCGTCGCACACACACAACCAGAATAGTCGAGTCAGGAAGAGTAGATTAAAGAAGCTCGAGAACGACTCGGGTGAGTGAGTCTCCATTATCCACGAAACCGGCTCGGGCTTGAGTTCTTGAAGCTTTGAACGGGGACAGGTACTATTATGCGCCGTGGGTGAGCGTGTTATGATTTCGCGGAGAAGCTGTAGCACAAGGGGGAGGAAGGGTTTTTCGGAAGAGAGATGACACGTGTCGGATGTCCAGAGAACCTTCTGGTCCTTCAAGGAGTGAAAGCCGCCTAAGCATACCGTAAAAGTCAAGGCCTCAGAGTTTGAGCCAGAGAATCGCTCAGCTCTGAGTTGGAATGTCCGCGTTGTTTTGTCATGATCACTCTGGCGTGAACTATAGAGGTCAAGGTGGTAAGGTGAGTCCGACTTGGTCCACTCGTCCGAGTTGGGGAGCTCGCATATCCATGACCAAATATCCATCATTCTTCCTTTTATTTTGTATGAAAGGTAGGCTGTGAACTGGGTTTGTTTTGTAGTATTTTGAGAGAAGAAATGTAGCGGAAGTGGCAACAGGGTGGTTGTGGTTATAAGGATATAACGAGTGATGGTGGTTTAGCCAACTCGGAAGTAACATAGGCCACTCATGACATGAAATACAACAAGTGGTTCTGTGTGGTTACTCGTCTATAATTCGGGATTTGTGGGGTTAAATTGACAAGATATTATGTAACAGTCTGTCCCACTACACTATTAACACTTTGTCCATTTTGAATCAGCTCATATTAATTCACACGACTTTATAATCTTAAACCCAATATCAACTCGATCATATTAATATGAGTTCAAGAAAAACACTTGTTACTAGTTTTAAAATTTGACCTTATATATTTTATACTTCATATCTTCTCGAGACAATGTAAGACTAGCCCTATCGTCATTTAATAGTTTCACTAGCACCACCAAAATTGACACTACAGAGACTTGTGACTCCGTCCACTCGAGTCGGCTGTTGCTACAGCAAAACGTTTGGAGTGGATGGTGACTGACGTGGACGATGAATATCAAGACTTTCCGGGGTTAAGATGGCTTACGCGTTTAGTGTGGGCCGGGACTAGAAAATTAGAATCTGCAATTTTTTTAAATTAGGTAGTGGAGTTACGTGTGCTCACCAGCCACCAAGTAAGCAACCTGGTTTCAATCGATCGAATAAGTGGCAGTGGAGAAAAGTACGTACGTGCATGAAGGATGAATATGTATTAATGGTGGTCTTGGAAGAATTAATTGTTAGACAGTGTGACTAATTGTAAACATGTGAAGTATGTAGTAACTAGTGTCTTGGAGTGCATATACGTATGCTTCACTTGTTGGTGATACTTGGAAAGCTCTCTGCTGCACAAAGAAACTAGCTGGGGTGTCCTATTCTCGATCGATCGTCCCATTGAAACATAATGGGGAGACTTTTCTGGGTTAAATTAAAAAGTATACTACTTCTCTGCAAGTGTCTTGCTTGAGTTAGAGTACTATTTTCCAATTAAGTGTGACTTGGTCGTGTTGAGTGACTTCAATGATTAGCAGCGTCGCGTCGAGTGGCGTCTGCTGCCCTCGGTGAGTAGCATCCCGGGTTATCCTTACAATTTCAAGCCTGCATCATTCATTCATTCTCCTCCTTGTGTCCAGGTTAAAAATATATGGATCACACATTAAAGATACACCGGACGAATGGTGATAAGATCAAACAAATGAAAACCTTATCTAGCATGTTTATGGCCACAAAAAAAACCATGATAAGGGCAACAAAAGACTGGACCTATACTCAGGCCCAGGAAACAAAAATAAGTTGGGCTATCTTCTCGTACTAGTTAGTAATTACTACTTACTAGTTAGGCCAGGCGTTTGATTAACATGACCAAGCACTTTTTGGGCCCAGCTAACTATGGGCCTCTTTTAACAAGTGGGCCCATTGGATCATTATAGTTCAAGTGATATGATCATATCGATCCGTAATTTCTGCCCAAATGTTCTATCGGGAGAGAAATGAAGAGAGCATTGAGTGCTTACGCTGCCGTACTGAGGCTAGTGAGGCGGTTGCCGGAGGATACAAGGCCTTACTACGCAAAATATGTCCGCGAGAACTTCGTCAACTACAGAGACGTCGAGGTCTCCGATCCCAAATCCCTCGATGAGCTCTTCCACAGGGCCTACAACCACTCTCTCTGGGTCCTCAACAAGGTTTTCTACATATACGTATTCGCTTATGTATATATCTATAGGCATGTGCCTCTGTGTCGAACTTTTTGATTCATTGAGTTGGATTTGAGAACTTATATGTGAGTTTATTGTGGTGCAGTATTCTATTGACGAATCGGCCGCGAAGAAGCTAAAAGAGATCTGCCTCAGATGATGAATGGTAAGTGTTTGATGTTATGCGCCTGTGAACTTCTTGCGGCAAATTACGAGGTCCTGTATTCATTCTTTAGTGGTCTGATCAGGATATGAATTTGTTCATAACATTTTCTAACAGAATAATTGGAAGAGATAGAGATGCCTCTACATTTACACGTCTAGTGATTGTATACCTTGTTTTTCTTTACTTGACACTATAATATAAACAGTGTTGCACTTCCTCTCAGTTTTTATGCTTTTAGGGTGGATGATTCTTTGAAGTATGCTTGAATTGAAATACTTGATTTAAATTTTGAGCCATTATCTGCCAAGTATGAAAGATAGAATTCAAATACTTGATGCTTCTATGACAGTAGTTTATATGGTACTGTAGAAACTCATCAGTCTTTGGGGCAGCAAGGGAGCATAGCCTGCCAGGGTGACTTAAATCCGTTCATTTTCTTCCAAAGCAGGAGTTTAACGTAGATTCGTTCAATATGCGCTATCTTTTTGTCAGTTGTTTCATTCAGAGCATCTCCAACGGGAGATTGAGATGCAAATGAAGAACAAAATGGCCTAACTGTCATTTTGTTCCCCAAACGACAAAAGCAAGTCTTCAACGCAGTAACAAAAAATGATGATGCCATTTCTTGTATGTAAAAGTAAAACATGATCCAGAGGATTGGGAAATCAAGTAGATATGTAAAAGGGCAGTTAGGCAAAGATATTTGCTGGGTTTTGGGGTTTCATATATGAAGACGAGGGTTTTGAGAAATGATTATTCATTTGGTCACTTGGGTATTTGGGTTTTAGTAGCCAGTAGGTGATTTTATTTAGAAATCAAATGGATGTTTTGAGTTATTCGCTTTAATGCTCAAAACCAACAATGAGATCCTTCCGACAGACAAAACATCGAGCTTGGAATGGAAGTCTCGTTAATGGCAGGGGAAGCCAACCTCTTCTGCCTATTTGGTGAGGCGTTAGTCACAGTGGAACCATTAACGGTTCCGCTGTTGGCTAATGCCACACCAAACGCAAGAAAAATGTCAACGGATCTGCTGTCAATTGACAGCGGATCCGCTGGCTTTTGAGGAGCTTCTCAAAAGCGGAAATGCTTTTATTTTTTTTTTTAAATTTAAATGACGTGGGTCCCACTTTGACTAAAAGGTTTTTGTTTGACAGAAGATGGGACCCACGTTGCAATAATTTTCTCAATTAACATTTTTTAATTAAATTTATTTAAAATTATTCAGTTTACAGCTTTAAACATTTTTTAATTAATTTTAACGGAATTCCTTTTTCACGTTTTGAATTAATATTTTGTAACTTAACACAATATTTATAATTTATACTTAAAATTAAATTTAGTAATTAATTAAATTAAATCTAAGATTAAATAAATAACAAAATTATTATAAAATCATAAAATATAATATTTAATAAAATCAATTATTTTATTAATAAATTAAATATGCTTAATATTAATTTTAATAAAATTATATTTATTATGTTCATCTAATATTAAATTTAGTAACAAGTTTTAATATAAAAATTGTAAAATCTAATATTATAATACTTTAATTCAACAATTTTTTCACTAGCATCAGTTTTTAGTTCACCAAACACCTCACAGCATATTTGACAGCTTTAAGCTCAGCATATTTTTCACAGCATTTCCGCTAACATTGAAAATCAAGATTTCCGCTCTGCCAAACATAGCCTTTGTTTCACTCTAACAACAGAAAGAGGACATGCACAGCAATCAAAGCACTGAGGATGTGTTGGAATGCGCTGCATTAGAAGAAGCAAATGTTGGAAGAAGCCTTGGCCCTTGCATCGATCAATCCCGTAGACGTGCCTGTTATTACTGTTTTGCAATCTTCAATCATGGTACGTTTCGTTGACAGCTATTCGATGTTGTTGCCAAGTTTGACTGCCACGTGGGCCCGATTAACGAGAGATTTTTGTCATTGTCTCCTCTTCTTTCTGACTCTGTATCTAATTCCTTGCTCTCCCTCCCAGAATCCAAATACTGCAATGTATAATGTATTATAGAAAGCAAAACTGAACCATTTGCTTTGAAACACTAAACCACGGTTTTCTCGGGCTTAGGTGGGTTTGACCGAGACACACCAAAACCCAAAGCCAACCTTGGAAACAGCCCAACCCAATGCACCACACCACAGTACTCTTTCTATCCAGCAGCCTGTTTTAGCCAGGAAGCCATACCCCAGTACCACAAAAGCACTACACGTACCACACACACAGTGATATATATATATTAATATATATATATATAGCTTAGCGCTCCCTGCAACATTTCTTAAATTTTCTGAGGAAAAAATGGCTGATGGGGAGGGTTTTGAGGGGGACCATGAAGGCACCAGCACTACTGCTACTTCTTTCTCTCAGTTACTGTTTGCAGATGATGATGTTGTCAGTCTTGATATGGGTCAGAGCTTTTACTTCAACACTACTACTTCCACTGAAAGGCCACCCAAAATGCTCTGCTTTGGGAGCTACGAAAATGAAGATGAATTGGTAATTGCCACCTCCTTCGATGGGGCCAGTGCCACTAAGAAATGCAGTACACCTCAGAAATCAAAGGCAACAACCAAGTCAAGGGTGACATGCACTGCTACTGCTACTGACTCCTCTTCAGCTTCTTCAGGCAACAATGGCAGTACTACTGTCACTACTCTTTCCAAATCCAGTGTGAGTAACTAATTAACCCCATATATGTAAGATAAATTTTCAAAGCTGCTAAATTATTAATATTAATGCAGAGAAAACGAGGGTCTGGTCAAGAGCCGGTGCAGGGCATTGCAAAACCAGCAATAGGGCTAAGAAGCTCGAAGGTCGAAACAGAGAGTCCACCATCAACTGGGCTTAAAAAGGTCAGGCAAGTTAAATTGGTAACTTGATTAGCCAATTGTTTTTTCTCTAAAAAGGGTAATGGTAGGTGAGGAGAGAGAAGCTAGGGGAGCGAGTTGCCACACTGCAGCATCTTGTTTCTCCATTTGGGAAGGTACAGTGCAGAAGCTCAAAAACAGATACTCCTATATGGTTAATTTTATTGTTTTAATGGAATTAATTTGTTCATAATTAATGAAATAAGTTGAGCATGAATGGCATGCAATGATGGTTGGAAATTGAAACATGGCAGACAGATACGGCATCAGTTCTCCATGAAGCGATGGGATATATCAAGTTCTTGCAGGATCAGGTTCAGGTTCTCTGCTCTCCTTACCTGCAACACCAATCTGTAAGTACTCAATTTTGTTTTTTCTTGCTTATATTATATCATCAAAATAGTAATCGACGGTCCAAATCCTTCCAACTCAGCACATGGGCCTACTCAATATTGTTCCAACTTTGACCGTAGTGAAAGAACATTATTGTGGTCAAGAGTCAACTGTGAAGCGTGTTTCTCGTAATTAGCAGCAAAAATTGACTGTTGTTTTTTCACCGTGGTAAAAGGAGGGCGGAGAGAACGGAGAAGAAGAATCAAGGAAAGATCTGAGGAGCACGGGACTGTGTCTGGTCCCAGTGGCGCACACCGTACACGTGGCAAGCAGCAACGGTGCTGATTTCTGGTCATCTTCTGTGGGTAACCAGTGATATATTGGAGCCTGATTTTGACAAGAAATGGTTTAAAAAAAAAAAGCCAGTGAATAGTTAGACGTTGTAATAGATAATGGAAGGATAGGTAAAAAAAACTCTTGCTCCTATTTTTGGGTGTAAAAATAAAATAGATGAGCAACTTTGAGAGTGGAGTGAAAACGGTTAAGAAGGATGAAGGAGGGCGGAGGCTCCTCCTATTTTTTCCCAGGGTTAAGGGACGTGTAAAACTTGTTGTAGCATACAGTTTACACGTGTCAATATATATATATATATTCAATTTTTGTTGCAATTATATTTAGGTTGTCACCTCCGCAGCCCGACCTCATGACTACAAGGGTTTCCTCATGACTATAAGGGTATTGCTTGCTCGTCATTAGGAATCTTCTGAGTCCACACTTTGATATAGTTGGTTTAAAACCTCATGACTACCCTTACAAGGGCATTCCTTGCTCGTCAGTACGAACTTTCTGAGTCCACCATACTTTGATATAGTTGGTCTACAAGGGTATTGTGCCCTGTGGCCTTGGCAAGTGGCAACAGCTAAATTCGCAAAGGCCCATTGGTATAGTCGGTCTACAGGTGGGCCTCCTAAAAAATCGAACAGGTCCACGATGGACAATAGTCAACTCAATAAAGCCTCCTGGCCTATTTAGTCGGCCCAAGACATATTTAGTCAGTCTACATGATAGGAACCTGATTAAGTGTAGTTACGTAGTACTATAATTAGTAATTGCACGTGTCTCTCTGTTATTGGCCAATTAGGCTTAAGTCAGTCAGTTAACTGGTTAAAATACTCAGCTTGATATTGATACGAAAAATGAAGGAGTATTCTTCTCTCTACCTTCTTTGTTGTTCTCTGTAATTTTTCTTGTTTGTTCCATCACCTTCATTGTTATATTAAGGTTTGAATGAGGTTCATATCACTACAAGGCCACGATCTCAACTAAGGAAGTCCAATAGACCCACGACCTGTACAACCATAAACTTAACAAAGTCCCATGGCTTACATAGTATGTCTATAAGCTCATGGCCTTCTCGAAAAGTCCAGCAGATCCAGTGGTCCACGGCCTGGGCAACCTCTTACTCAACAAAGGCTCATGGCCTTTACAATCTATCTACATACCTGCGACCTTATTCAAAAGCCCAACAAACCCATGGCCTAGGAAACGTTGTTCCAACACAAGCCCATGGCCGAGGAAGCTTTTTTTATAGGCCCAAACCCTCATCCAGCTCAACACCCACGTGCCAATATTAGGTCACGTCAATTAGAAATATAAATATGAGAGGTCTCGCTACATTATAGGGACTCAATTTTGGAGGTATCTCTCTGAATGCTATGCCTTCTTATACTAAAATCTCTCAACCATCTCACAGACTTGATCGTCTAAGCTTTCTCGAGCGACACCACATTATCATCAAGCTTTCACGAAAAATCTTTTTTGTGATCTTTGCAGGTTGTTGGTGGCCTTATTCGACATTACATTGATTGTAGATTCTCGCATCTACATGCCTCAATACAATTAATCACTAGACTATCACCCGATTCATTAGCAAATACATGCCTGATATTGATTAGTATATGCATTTGTGATAAGTAAATGATAATTAACAACCGAGTGCGCTATGAGGGAAACATTAAAGTATAATCATGCAAAATTTTCAGCTTAAATAAAAATTAATATTATTTATTAATCAAACAATATGCATTATTCTGTCTTCATCATCCAGCATTCCTGTAAATTCAAATTATTAGTATATATGTATATTGCACACATATATCGCTGCTCTATAAATATCATAAACACAAAACAAGAAGTAGCAGTATCTCACCCAACATGCCTAAACAACTTCCCAAAGACATTGTGACTGAAATCCTTTTAAGATTACCAGTGAAATCTCTACTGAAATTCAGTTGTGTCTCCAAATCATGGAAGTCGCTCATATCCAACCCTACCTTCATATCCATGTACACAAAATTCATTACTTCTAGTAATAACCACAACAAGAAGAATCGCATACTTGTTCGTCAAGTAGCTGTGGAAGACGAGAACGAGCACTTCTTTTTACACCAGGGTGCAACTGGATCGAAGGGTCAAAAACTGGAGCTGTCTCCTTTGTTTAAGACCAAAACAGATGAGTGTTTCAGAATTGTTGGTTGTTGCAATGGTTTGCTGTGTTTGTGCTACGAACCCAGTGATTCCCGCGAAGGAATCATTCTCTGGAACCCTTCGATAAACAAGTTCCGGAGTCTCCATTCCCCTAAGACTCCTGGTTGTTGGAAGTTAGCAAACTAGGTCAAATAGAAGATCGGGTTAGTGGATAAGTGGAGAATAAGGATCTTGCTTGTAGGCAAGGTTGGTTGCATGAGACCTATTCTTACGCAATCACTTTAGTCTGTTATGATCATGTAATTAGTTTTTATTTCTTCCTTGTTTTACGCATGTAATATCCCTATATATGGGTCTTGCAAATTGAGTTTTAAAAAATAAGAGAAATCATTTTTTCTCCATTATGTTTATCCTTAATTTGCTCTGGAGAGTTAGTATTCATCTTTAACCAAAAGATAAGAGTCCAGTCTTAACACCAACACAGTGGTATCGGAGCTTTTCACGATCGTGGGAGATGGCGTCCAACTTGGTTCAGCTACAAGTACCTGAATTAAAGAAAGATAATTATGGAAAATGGTGCATTCAATTCAAGGCGTTATTTGGTTCACAAGATCTGTGGGATATAGTCAGCAATGGCTATATTGAGCCTACTCCTGAGCAAGAAAGTGCATATACTCAGGAGCAGAAGAATATTCTCAAGGATCAAAGAAAGAAGGACAAGAAGGCCTTGTTCTTACTTTATCAAGGACTGGAGGATGACACGTTTGAAAAGATTTCAGAAGCTGTCACCAGCAAAGAGGTGTGGGACAAGTTGGGGATCATCTACAAAGGTGTGGAACGAGTGAAGAGAGTACGCCTGCAGACGTTAAGAAGTGAATTTGAAGAAGCTCGCATGAAGGAAGGAGAAACAGTGTCTGACTATCATTCCAAGTTGATTGGCATTGTTCACCAGATGCGAAGGAATGGAGAAACACTCGACGATAATCGAGTGAATGAGAAGTTGTTGCGGTCCCTAATGCCAGTTTTTGATTATGTCATTGCGGCAATTGAAGAGTCGAAAGACCTGGCCACCATGAGCACAGAGGAGCTGCTTGGGTCACTTCGTGTGCACGAATTGCGGATTCGAAAGACTGGAGATGTCGATGTCACATCTACAGAGAAAGCTTTGCAATCCAAAATTTCTTTTCAAGGCTCTGGAGGAAGTCGTAGTAGGGGACGTGGTGGATTCAATCCTCGAGGGAGAGGAGGTCGTGGTAATTCCATGCAGACTAGAGGGACACAATATGGTGAGGGACGAATGACTGTACAATGCTGGAATTGCAAGCAATATGGACACTATGCTTCTGAGTGTCGTAACAAGAATGACAAAATGGCCAATTTTGCTGAAGGGTCTGCAGACTCACTAGAGGAGCCAACATTATTGTTTGCTGAAGGTTCATGGGAGGAGCCCATGTTGGACGTTAACGTTGCTGATGGGTTAGATGATCCACAGGAGGAGCCCATGCTGCATGTAGCTGGCACTGAAACTCTTCAAGAAGGAAATGTTTGGTATTTGGACTCTGGCGCAAGCAACCACATGAGTGGAAGAAGGGATTTTTTCATGGAATTGCACGAACATACAGGACGAACTGTTAGTTTAGGAGATGCTTCTAAGTTACAAGTTGCAGGGACAGGAAAGGTGATTATCTATCAGAAGGATGGCTCACATGCGCATATTTCTGATGTGTACTACGTACCAAATATGAGAAGCAATATTTTGAGTATTGGGCAACTTCTTGAGAAAGGTCATGTGCTCCACATGGAGGGGGAGTATACGGAGTTGAGAACTCGTGAGAACCGACTCATTGCTCGAGTTCGAATGTCGACCAATCGTATGTTTCCTTTACGCTTGAACACAATGTTGGTGCAATGTCTTGCCACACGTTTGGAGAGTGAAAGTGAAAAATGGCATTTACGTTATGGACACCTTCATCTACAAGGCTTGAACTTACTAAAGGAGGGTGGCATGGTGCAAGGACTCCCGAACATTGATGAACTAGCTGGTGTGTGCCCAACTTGTGTTCTTGGGAAGCAAACAAGGCAACCTTTCTCTACAGAAAGAAAATGGAGAGCTACTGGACGATTGCAACTTGTCCATACTGACTTGTGCGGACCATTTGAACCAGTGTCAATCGGAGGTAACAAATACTTTATTACGTTTATTGACGATTTTAGTAGGAAGATCTGGGTCCACTTCCTTAAAGAAAAATCTGCTGCATTTGAAGTGTTCAAAATTTTCAAAGCTTATGTTGAAAATGATAGTGCTAGTAAGATTGTTACTATCCGATCCGATCGCGGAGGGGAGTATACCTCTACTGCATTCCAAAAATTTTGCAGGGACAATGGAATCAAACATCAGCTCACCACTGCTTATACTCCTCAGCAGAATGGCATTGCCGAACGAAAGAATCGTACCATTCTGAATATGACCAGGAGTCTTCTCAAAGGAAAAATGCTACCCAAGATGTTCTGGGCAGAGGCCGTCGCATGTGCAGTGTATTTGCTGAATCGGTGTCCCACGAAAAGTGTTCAACATATGACTCCTCTTGAAGCATGGAGTGGAATCAAGCCAAATGTGACACATCTTAGAATTTTTGGATGTGTTGCATATGCTCAAATTCCTGAGGCTAGAAGGCAAAAGCTTGATGATCATGGAGTACGCTGTATATTTGTAGGCTACAGTGAAGATTCCAAAGCCTACAAGTTATATAATCCGGTGACAAAGAAGTTGCTGGTTAGCCGGGACGTTATCTTTGATGAGGTAGCTGCATGGAGGTGGAATAACCAGGAGGCAACAACTGAAACTTTTTCATTAGAAGATCATGAAGACCACCAAGAACGACCAGATGATCCACTAATCACAACTCCATCTCCAATCCAGGCAGCCTCGCAATCACTAATACAATCACAAGGTACTGATATATCCAGCCCATCACCTCCGTTACGGACAAGAAGTTTGAGCGATTTGTATGAGGTAACTCGTGAGCTTAACTATGATGAAGATAGTGACTCAACTTTGTTGTGTTTATCTGCTGATCATGAGCCTTTGAGTTTCCAAGAGGCAAATGATCATGATTGCTGGAAGGTCGCAATGCAAGAAGAGATTCATGCTCTCGAGAAAAACAATACCTGGACACTCACTGATCTTCCACCTCATCACAAGGCAATCGGTGTGAAGTGGGTGTACAAGATTAAGAGGGCAGCGGATGGCAGTATAGATCGCTACAAAGCGAGGCTTGTAGCTAAAGGATATCGGCAACAATATGGGATTGACTATGATGAGGTATTTGCTCCAGTAATTAGATTTGATACTGTGAGACTAATCATTTCTCTTGCAGCATCAAACAAGTGGAAGATATACCAACTTGACGTTAAGTCAGCATTTCTTAATGGAATACTTGAAGAAGAGGTGTATGTGCAACAGCCAGAGGGTTTTTGTGTACCAGGAAAGGAGAGCAAAGTCTGTCACCTGAAGAAAGCCTTGTATGGGCTTAAACAAGCTCCTAGAGCTTGGAACTCAAGATTAGATGGATACCTCAGACAGGATGGTTTTAATCAATGTACATATGAGCATTCAATGTACACCAAAGAAAGCAAAAATGGCGAATTCATGGTGCTGTGCATTTACGTGGATGATTTATTATTCACAGGAAATAATGAAGACATATTTGCTCAGTTCAAGCAAAATATGTTTCGGGAGTTCGAGATGACGGACATTGGGCTTATGTCTTATTTTTTAGGTATCCAGGTGTATCAAACTGATGATGGGATCTTTCTTTCCCAAAAGAAATATATAAGGGAGATACTTGAGAAATTCAAGATGAGCAATTGTAGCTCAGTCAACACACCTGTTGTGCCGAATCATAGTCTGAGCATAGAAGGTGAAGGGGATGCGATCAATTCAACACATTATAAAGGCTTGATTGGAAGTCTCAGGTATCTTACAACAACAAGGCCCGACATTGTATATGGAGTGGGCCTCTTAAGTCGCTATATGGAGACACCAATGGAGTCTCATTGGCAAGCAGCGAAACGAATCTTGAGGTATGTTAAAGGGTCTCTGAATTTTGGTTTATATTATCCATGTGGGGAGAAGTTTGAGCTGAAAGGTTATTCGGATAGTGACTGGGGACGAGATCCGATTGAAAAGAAAAGCACTACAGGATATGTGTTCTTTGGGTCCTCAACTGCTTTCTCTTGGTCATCAAAGAAGCAAAATATTGTGGCTTTATCCTCTTGTGAAGCAGAATATGTTGCGGCTGCCTCCACAGTTTGTGAAGCGATATGGTTGAAGAATTTGTTGATAGCACTGAAGCAGCCACAACAAGATTCAGTTGTAATTTATGTGGACAACCAATTTGCAATTAAGCTTGCCAAGAATCCAGTACAACATGGGAGAAGCAAACATATTGACACAAGGTTTCATTTTATCAGGGATCATGTCAAGAATAAAACTGTGGAGTTAGTTTACTGCCATACACTTGAGCAAGTAGCTGATATTTTTACCAAACCTTTATCATTCAAGAGCTTCATGAAGATGAGAGATATGCTTGGTGTAAAAGAAGTCCGGTGTGAAGAAGAGAACACAACCAGACCTAGTTTGAAGGAGAGTGTTGGAAGTTAGCAAACTAGGTCAAATAGAAGATCGGGTTAGTGGATAAGTGGAGAATAAGGATCTTGCTTGTAGGCAAGGTTGGTTGCATGAGACCTATTCTTACGCAATCACTTTAGTCTGTTATGATCATGTAATTAGTTTTTATTTCTTCCTTGTTTTACGCATGTAATATCCCTATATATGGGTCTTGCAAATTGAGTTTTAAAAAATAAGAGAAATCATTTTTTCTCCATTATGTTTATCCTTAATTTGCTCTGGAGAGTTAGTATTCATCTTTAACCAAAAGATAAGAGTCCAGTCTTAACACCAACACTGGTTTCCCGTACGATCGAGACATGCATTTAGGGCTCGGATTTGGTTACGACGCAAGTTTCAATCACAAGATCGTAAGAATAGCGTATCCTTCGATCAAAACTCATCCGGGATTCCCAGCTAAGGTAGGATTATACGATCTAAGTAAGGATAATTGGAGAAGCATCGATGCCGGTCCGCTCATACCTTACTTCATCAGTGACTTCTCGCCACAAGCTTTTACTCATGGTGCTATACATTGGATTGCATTCACTTGCAATGACAGTATCCATGACAAACTCCCCAATTTGATCATGTTGTTTGACATGGAGAATGAAGTTTTTAAAGAGATGGAAGTGCCGGATATCTTAGGTAAGGAGCATGAGTACAACCTCTCTGTTGGTGCATATGATGATACAGTCTGTGTCATGCAATATAATCAATGGAGTCGTGATGGATGGAATAAGGGGAGTCATTGTTCAATTTGGGTAATGAAAGAATATGGTGAATCAAAATCATGGGTGAAGCAATTCAATATTGATCTTGGAATGCATAAGGTGGTATGTTTTAGAGGTAATGGTGAGGCTGTGGTGGCTTTAAATGATGGAAAGTTAGCATCTTATGACCTTAATCGCAAAAGAATTAGTGATCTTGGAATCACTGGCAACAGGTCCTACTTCTTTGCTGGTGCATACGTGGAGAGTTTGTTTCTTCTTCTCACTCGGGGATAATAATGGGCAAGTAATTGTTGATATCTTTTAGCATGATGGCCCAACTAATTTAGGCTAATATTAGATGTTCAAAAGGTAAAATTGTATAGCGTGGTTCTCAATTACCCAACTATATATATGCTCTCCAAAATATGAAGGGGTCAATAATGTTAGGATAAGCATGTAATACTATATTGTTTAAACTAATACATTGGATGGACACCACAAATGAATGAATCAAGACAAAATAGAGTGGAGTTTTTTTATTCTTTCCCCAACATCGACTCTACATATCATAAATCCACACCCTATACATGTCAATAATATTGTTCATTTTGGGTTGTTGGGTTCTTGAGAATACATCGAGAATCCACACCCCATACCTATCAATAATATTATCCGTTTTGGGTTGTCTGGTTCCCGATGTACATTGGTTTTGCACGGTTTTGTTGCTCTCAAGCCCAAACTACTATAGGCCGAAGCCACAAACTCATTGGGTCAAAGCCCAGTTATTAATCGGTCAAAACCCAACTCACTAGGCTTGAAAAATAAAACATTATTGCATATTAAGGGTGGGTTTTGGCTATGTGGGATAACTCATAACACCACACAAACTTTTTGGGCCGTATAGAGACAATACTTCTCTTTATATATACAAGCGTTTTGGCATTGTCAAAGCCAAAAAAAGCATAACCCAGATAAGAATGCTGAATCATAAGCTCAACGATCAAGTCTTAGAGAATATCCTCCTACATTTACCTGCAAAATCGCTTTTGGATTTCAGGTATGTTTGCAAGTCATGGTATGCTCTGATCACCAGTCCTGTTTTCATCTCAAACCACACTGATTTAACCATCAAGAACAGCGAATCCGATAACAATGATCGTAAGCTAATTATCAAGAGCTTCTCCAAGGATGACAAGAAGAAGGAGAGATACTCATTACATCATGTCAATGAGTCATTCGGTATGTATGATCAAGAAGATCTTTTTCCATTCGAGAGTCGTTTCGATTGCTTTAAGATTATTGGTTCGATTAATGGTGTATTTTGTTTGTGCGACACTCGATTTGATCGTTTGCCTAAGCCATTGATTCTATGGAACTCAATAGGATTATCTCTTACGCTCCCAATGCCAAATATTCACCATGGTTTTACAGTCACTGGATTTGGGTATCACAGGGAGAGGAATGACTTCAAAGTTATTAGAATTCTGTATGACAAGAATGGTTCAGGGTTTGGTGGTGTAGCTCCAACAAAGGTCGAGGTTTTCGCGGTCAGCGTTGGCGAGTGGAGCGGCAATATTGTTGATAGAGCAGCTCCTACTTGTTCAATCCCGGCAAATTTATCACAAGCTTATTTGAATGGTGTTGTTCACTGGATTGGATATCATTGTCCAGGTAACGAAAAGAGAGCTCTGCGCAAATGGTTTGTGGCCACGTTCGACGTTGGAGGCGAATTCTTTGGAGAAATTGAGATGCCAGATGAGATTGCTACACAGAGAATGAGTGAAGCAGCCTACTTTTATTTAGATACTTACATTGAGACTCTTGCTCTCTTGAAGGGTACTAATAGGGTCTCAGAGCACGCTGGTTCTTCGCGTGAAATTGAATCGGGAAGAACAGGTTTGTCTGGTGAGGAGGAAAATTTTGAGAACAAGAAGAAGAAGAAGCCTAAGAGAGTGGAAGAATAGGAACAATATAAACCAATACATTAGTACAACATTTGTTGGTTTAATTACATAGTCTTTTCTTACCCTTTAACAATACAAGAGTTTCCATGTATGTATCAGCAAAGAAAGAGCTTGATTCACCATGAATTTCTAGTTTACTACTTCTTTTACTCCATGGGTCATGTGAGACCAGCTCTCCATCATTTTTCACAAGCAGAACTTCTCCATTATTTCTGAGTCCTAAGACCTTCCTTAAACCACTCCAAAAATCAATATTAAGAAGTTTAGTCCAAGATTCTGCTACACCATACTCATTCATCACCCAAATGCAGCAACCATGGTAACCCAATTTCCGCACCCATCTCTTGTATTGTATCACAGAAAGCAATCTACCAAACACAGTCACTGACAATTGCTCCAATATGTCGTCCGCTATTCCATCAGGCAAATTCAACTCTTCAAATACCTCCTCAGTCATGTCAAATAGTGCAATCACCAGTCTATTCGAGTTACCGACTTCCTCGCTAGAATTATAGTATCCAACCCAATGTACTGCCCCATTCAGTGAAGCAGTGGATGAGTCAGTGAGAACACAATTAGGAGCAGATCTAGGACTGATGATCCTCCAAGCCCCATTGCTTAGCTCGAAAATTTCGACGTCCGGGGGAAGAATTAAAGACTTATCACTCATTCTTGAATAGACAATTCTCACAACCTTATAGTCATTATTTTGAGAATCAAATCCAAACCCAAGAACCTCATTGTGGAATAACTGATAAGTAATCTGCTGAAGTGGGAGGGTCACTGATAACCCTATTGAAATGTTCCACAGAACTATTGGTTTTAACCCTTTTGTGTGATTATCAATCAAACACAATACACCATTACATGAACCAACAATATGGAAATAATCCCGACTGCTTTTAAATGGAAAATCCAGCTTTTGACAGTCACCAAATAACTCATCATCATCATAATGTAGTGTGAAAGTCTCTTCTTGGTCATCGCTAGCATAACGCCTAAGGACTAAGTGAGTGTTGGTGCTGTATAGAGCTGTACGTTTTGTGTGATTAGAGATGAAATCTGGGTTGGAGATTAGAGAGTACCATGATTTGCAGACGCAGCGGCACCGTAGGAGCGATTTCACTGGCACCCTCAAGAGAATTTCAAACAAGACTTCCTGAGGTACATAATCTGACATCTTGATTGTCCTCTCTCCGACGTAAAGCAGAAGAATTAGAGATAAACTGCGTCAACTGGATGCCCAGTGTTTGATGAGGATGACCTGTATGTATATACATATAAGGCAATTAACATTGACTTTTGGAGGCTACGAGACTGTATAAATGTATATATATACTGCCTAAACACGTTAAGTTGGTGGATATACATACAGCTGTTCATGGGCTACACATATAAACACTACTCTTATTCGAAGTCAATCGAAATCTATACGTATTATCTGGGTTTTGAAGATTCGTTTGATTATATTATGATAAAAGCTCAATTGTCAGGAACCTGCTTTAGTCGAATCAAAGAAGTTGCTCACGAAAGAGTAGTTGGCAGAGTCATCAATTGCAAGTTATTTGTAGATAACAGGAAAATTCGGGTGTGTTTTTTGTCAAGACTATGATCCCATATTGATATGACATATAACTCATCCGAGTGGCGTATGAGCAAAGCCGAGAGCTCACATCAAGAATGCGTTTTCTAGGTCTAAGTACCATTGGCGACGGCCAATGAATAACAAAATCTTGCGGGCTCAATGTATAACTAGTAAATCCAAAGAGGATAATATTATTAGTGTGTTTGGGCTGGTAATTTTAACATTTTTAGAACTAAACTAGAAATCGTTTGCTGCTTATATGTCTTATTCATGCATTACGCAATCTTCAATTGAAAACAACAGGATTTCTTCAACTCTTTATAATCTAGAGTTGGGTAGGTATGAGGTCAGAATATTAAAATCCACACCTTATTTGGATGCATAAGTTATGCTGCAAGTGTTCATTGTTTAGATTTATCATGACACGCTTTAGTAAGCCTTTGTCCTCACAAGGCTCTATTGGGATACATCAATCCCAATCAGACAAAGCAAGAACAACAAAAGACAATAACCAAACCTACCAATGAGAATAAACCAAAATCACAAAACAAGCCAAAAAACAAAAAAAAAGGGCTACGTCCACTGTGGTTGCACTATGTAAGGAATAAAGGATACATATGTTGCCTCACACTCCTCCATATGACATACTTGATGAATCTCTCTGAGGCCAAAATGTATGGAATCGGGAGGTCCTAGGTTCGATTACACTGAGAATAATATCTTTTATGGCCACACATTGAGTTTTGACCCAATTTATCCAGATAGTTAAGAGAGTAAATGAGGAGTCTTCCTCTATTTATAATGTTCCAGATCACATGGTCAACACGCGTTGACCGTACGAACAGACTCTTGCTTTTGACTATAGGTCAATTATAGATCCGCCCCTGATTGGAGGTACATTATATTTATTATGCAATTTGAAGCAGTATCAAAACAGATTTATAAACAGAAGCATATCCGAATATAGATCGTAAAAGATCGACCATCATCATCATCTTTTTCTTCATTGTCGTATTGATGTTGTTAATCGACAAACCCACATGCATGTCATAATTGTATTGTACATTTGTACCTCGGTTGCACTTTTCTTACTCTTAATATAATTTTATTAAAAGAATGGTTATAAAAAGAAAATATTTCCAAGAACATATGTGGCAAAAGCAAGATTATCTAAAATTGCAAAATAAAGGATTGAAAGTTTGATCGATTCCTTACACACGTTAAAAAAAACAACAAATAATAATATTAATATTAATTTTTTAAGAAAAAAAAATCTACAATTGCATAAGTGTAGGGCTCAAATCTCACTTTTTCTCTCTTTAATAAAATTAATTTTTTTATTAAAAGAAAAAGACATATCAGGCAGGCCTAGCAAATAATAAGGTTATCCAAACATGGCAAATGTATTTCTAAATATGACCATGCAAATATGTAAAGTTTGTTAATGTTTTTTTTTTCCCCTTATCTTCTCTCCACAATTACTAAAATCTCCTAAATAAGGATACTGAGCATTCACTCTTGTCATTTTACTCATTGGGTAGATACAAGTACCAAGTAGTTTTACTTGACATATTTTTTAACCTCATATAAATATTTTCATTTTCTTTATATGCGAAAAAATCATAATTAAATGTGAAAAATAGACAGATGTAAGCTCAAATGGAGGCTCTGCAATCCACGGAAACATTCAACAACTTGGGAGATGTGTCAAATCGCCTTGCGAAATTTTGTATATACCACATCACTTTAACTCTATCAGATTTTTTTTTATGCAGCGTTAAGTATACGAATTTGAGAGGCTATCGAATTGCAGAGTTCCTCCATCCTACTTTGTATTGCTCAAATTTCTAGATCTGATGAAGGAAAAACAAAGTAGCTAAAAATTACACAAAATATGTTCCAATCAAAGTACCCATTACATAGCATTTACCAATTTATCTGTAAATGATAAAAAGAAGAACTCACTTCTGCTTCTGATCATTTACGGATAAATTGGTAAACAAGTCAACAACCGGCTTGTCTTTGGTAGAAAAAGATATTTAATCTCGACTAAATGATGGGTCTGACAGGTCTTAATAACACGATTTAACCCAACTTACACTGTCGTCAAGTTTTTGCCCAAACCATTTGAGATATATACAGAGACTATTATCGCTACAGAAGTGGATCTTGTTGTAGTGAAAGTTCTTAGGATATTGAGCATCATAACATTTGCTCCACATATCGAGACCCTCACCTTCATTTTAGGTCATAGAAGACCTTTGAAGGTAAGTCAGACAATTTTCTCACCTGCGATCGATCTGCTTGGATTGCGTTTTCGCCTTTACTAAACTTATACCTTCATCTATACATTGATTTTCAGGAATTGATGTGTGACTACTATTCTGAAGAGTTGGGTGGATTCTTACGTCCAGATGAAACTTCAGTCACTAATCGTCTTCTAGAGGTCATAGTTGATGGATTTACGGTAAGGCAATATGAGATGGAGATACTGAAGTCATACTAATTTCCATGTCTTCAGTGTCTCCAACTCGTACTACCTTGCCATAAATCCATCAACTACAACCTCTAGAAGACGATCCGTGACTGAAGATTCATCTGGATGTAAGAATTCACCCAACTCTTCAGAATAGTAGTCATGCATCAATACCTAAAATCAATGTATAGAAGATGATATAAGTTTAATGAAGGCCAAAACGTAACCCGAACAGCGAGATCGCGGTTGAGAAAATTGTCTAACTTACCTTTTAAGGTCTTCTATCACCTTAAATGAAGGTGATGGTCCTGAGATGTGGAGCAGATGTTATGATGCTCAATATCCCAAGAGCTTCGTAGCGCTCCACGGTGGTTTTCAATGTCAATTCTTGAGTATTTCGCAGTCGTAGGAATGGCTCGTTGCACAAGTAATCTTGTGGAAAGATATGTATATATGTAAGAGAGAAAATAATTGATGCCTTATTGGGAGAGATTAATTCTTGGTCTAAAATCAAAGAATATTATTGTTTTGTACCATTCTAATTTCTGAGAAAAAAAAATCATGTACGTACATGGATCTGATTTAAATGCTATTTGTTAGGTATGTTACATAATCATCCAGATAGCATATCTGGAATTATTATTGTCCACCATTTCTACTATTACTATATCTGCTGTTGTCAATATTTTTTTCCAAACTAGGCCTAAGTGTTTTTATTTGAAAATCGCTTTGAATGATTCCTAATATACTTTATACACAATCATAATAAAGCTATTCAAAAGTGCACAATCACTAGTATGTTTTTAGTCCAAATTCAACATAAACCCTAATCTCGCCAATTCCTCTTGAATTTTAGAATATGAAATTCTCATATGATGCAAAGTCATTCTTTTTTAAATAGTATCAAAAAGCATATGTGAGAAGGGAGAATAAAGTAACATAATTTTTTTGACCGTTGGATAAAAATAAAAACCGATGATGTGACTAGTTTGACCAATAAATGTAAATTTTTAATCTAGAATCAATGAAAAATTACAGAGCCCTAACATATTTGTATTGCTCAAATTTACATAAATTATGTTCCAATCAAAGCACCCATTACAAAGCATTTACCAATTTATCTTTAAACGATTAGAAGCAGGCCTCACACAAAGGAGATCTGATTCTAATAATTTACAGATAAATTCGTAAACGAGTCGACAAAAAATCGGCTTGTCTTTGGTAGAAAAAGGTATTTAATCTGGGCTAAATGATGGGTCGGATAGGTTATGATAACAATGTTTCACCCAACTTACACTGTCGTCAAGTTTTTGTCCAAACCATTTGAGATATTGTCCACACTTTGGGATCGAAGCTCGTGTGGCTTTGTCACTCAAAAAGGCGCCTAATTAAAGTGTTATTTTTGTTAAGCCATGTTTATAAACCACAGTTTGGGACCATATTGTTTGGTTTTACCAGCCTCAATTAAACAAAGAGTTGTAAGTTGTTACAAAATCTTTTTAAGAAATACTGCTTGGGTATTTCTCATATTTAAGGGAAAAAAAACATAGCTGTCAGGCCTAGCTAATAATAAGCAATCTAAATGAGGCAAATATGTATTTCCATACATGACCATGCAAATATGTAAAGTAAGTTAATGTGTTTTTTTTTTTGTTCTTATTTCTCTCTACGGTTACTAAAAATCTCCTAATTATGGATACTAAGACATTCACTCTTATCATTTTTCTCATGTGTAGATACAAATACCTAGAAGTTTTACTTGAAAAATCCTTTATATACGACGAAAATTATGATTAAATGTGAAAAAGGGCCGCGCGAATGAAGGCTCTGCAATTCACATTGGTGTGCCACATTACTATGCCAGATTTTGTCTATACCACATCTCTCTAACTCTATGTCAGATTTTTTATGCATCGTTAGATGTGATTTTAAGAGTGTCGAATTGCAAAGTTCCTCCATCTAATTTGTATTGTTCAAAGTCTAGATCGAATACGGAAAAAATGAAGCTAAAAATTACACAAAAATGTTCCATCCAAAGTTCCCATTACATAGCATTAGAGTAAGGCAAATTAGTAGCTACTACCAATTTATCTGTAAATGATCTGAAGCAGCCCTCACACTAAGGAGGTCTGCTGCTGCTGCAGCGATTCGCCTCTCCGAATAACCCATACGGGGCAGGAGTGTGATAGTGCGGAGCATTGTTGCACTACCCACTAGAAACTTCAGTATCTCCATCTCATACTGCTTTGCCATAAATCCCTCAACTATGACCTCTAGAAGACGATTAGAGACTGAAGATTCATCTGGATGTAAGAATTCATCCAACTCTTCAGAGTAATAGTCACACATCAGTTCCTGAAAATCAATGTATAGAAGAGGATATAAGTCTAGTGAATTAAGGCGAAAACGCAACCCGAAAATAGATCGATCACGGGTGAGAAAATTGACTGACTTACCTTCAAAGGTCTTCTATGACCTGCAATGAAGGTGAGGGTCCTGAGATGTGTAGCAGATGTTATGATGCTCAATATCCCAAGAACTTCGTAGCGCTCCATGGTGGTTGTCAATGTCAATTCCTGAGCATTTCGCAGTCGTAGAAATGGCTCGTCGCGCAAGTAATTTTGTGGAAAGATCTGTATATATGTAAGAGAGGAAATAATTTATGCCTTATTGGGAGAGATTACTTTATTGTTTTGTACCATTATAATTTTTGAGAAAAAAAATCCTCTATGTACATGGATCTTCAAATGCTATTTTTTTAGGTATGTTACATAACCATCCAGATAGCATATCTGCCATCATTATTGTCTCCAATTTCTGCTACTACTATATCTGCTAACATATCTATTGCTGTCAATATTGTTTGCCAAATTAGACCGAAGTGTTTTATTTGAAAAACCCCTTTGAATGATTCCTAATATACTTCATACAAAATCATAATAAAGCTAGTAGTGCACAATCGCTATTATGTTTTTAGTCCAAATTCAACGTAAACCTTAATCTCTGCGGTTCCTCTTGAATTTTAGAATATGAAATTCTCATATGATGCAAAGTCTTTCTTTTTTTAAATAATATCAAAAAGCATATGTGAGAAGGGAGAATAAAGTGACATTATTTTTTTGACCGTTAGATAAAAGTAAAAAAATGGTGATGTGACTTCTAGTTTTACCGTTAAATATAAAATTTTAGACTCTAGAATCGTTGAAAATTTCTCAAATCCAAACCCTAACCTATTTCTAATGAATTGCAAGTATATATATAATTCTAGCAGACAGATCAACTCCAAGTTCTATTGTTATAACAAGTAGATTTTCAAATAATTCATTAGTGTAAAAAAAAGAAGAAAACTCTAATTAAATTAATTAAAGAATTAAGGAAATAATAGTTCCCTTCCATACCTTGAAAGCATTGGTACATATTTTGAGTTGTCTCACAGCAGCCAAGCCTGAAAAATATTCCCTTGCATCCTCATACCAGTAAGCAAAAGCTGATATGTATTTCATAGTGAAGTCCATCACAGCCTCCTCCAATGCATACAATAGATCAAGATCAAATCTAATTAGGTCTCCGGCGTACTCGAAATATTCGAGTCTTGGAAGTCTAATTTCCATTAGAGTAAATCCTTTAGAATGCCTTACAATCAACCTCTTTAGACTCATAGAATTGATTTTAAGATTCCACTCTTGAAAACATTCTACCAGACAAAGATTTTCCAAGAGAGGACATTGAGGTACCATATGACCTATGTTTCGTACCGATATCTTAATCCGGGTTAAGGTCAAGCTCCTAATGTTTTTGAAAGATGAGATCCTGCGTGCATCGACTCTGCACGAATTTATGCTAAGAGTTCTAATGGAACTCGCATTTTGATACAATACATCAGGCAAATGATATTTGATGATCACTATCCAAGGCTCGGACTGATTGATGGGGAAATCAACAGAAAAATTCAGGACTAAATCTCGGACACCCTTCGATAAGGCGAATTCGATCCACCTATCAATCTCATTCCTGTGACTAGTTGTATAGGTCAAGTGATGAAAACTGAAGCTGGATATAACTGGAGACACTAGAGAGAACAAAACCCTATTGAAAACTTGCAAGAATTTGATCCTGCCATTTTGTCTCGTTTCCACGGCAATCGATCTTCTTCTTCGTCCTCGGTATCGCCTTATCGTTTCTGGTCTTCTGAAGCTTTTCTCTTTGAGCTCAAATATGGTGGAGTGAATCCACAGGTTGCTAAAATACCATTCCCTTCTCAGAAAACAAAGTCGAATGGCATCGACGATTGGAAGAAATGATATTATTATGGTGATGATCTCAATTGGGAGAGCACTCATGTGATCCATGACTAGCTAGATATAGCACAAATTAACACAAGAGATGGAGCTAACTATGAATGTGTGTGTATGTGTCAGGAGGATTGGTTTCAAGGGTATTTATACTAATTAAGGAGTTTGTGATGGTTGGTTGGTGGCATCAAACACTCTCATAAACTTAAGGGTTTCTAAGGTTTGTATATGAGCTTATATTCAATGGTCTTGTTAAACAGTGCCCTAAGTACAATCGTTAAGAAGCAAAGAGAGCTCAACAATTAGTCCGGAATTTTTCTTATGTGAATATACTCGTGCATGAAATTTTACGTACTTTTCTTGAATCTTGGGAGGATTCGGGGGCTCTGCAATTGAATGTACTCGTGCATGAAATTTTACGTACTTTTCTTGAATCTTGGGAGGATTCGGGGGCTCTGCAATTGGATTCTTCTTAGACTAATCCTAATTTATGTTACGAGCGCGTGAAATACAATTGAAATGAGAATTGAAATCGTACACCCTTAATGTTTATTAATATGCATTTTTAAATAATAATTCAGCTTGTTATATTTGGAAACCGATATATTTCTTATTGTCTCATTACTAAACCAGAAAATAATGAATCTCTATATATATAGTCGCAAAAATTGCCATGAAAAGAAAGGCCATTTATGCAAATTTGAATAATGTCAATTGTTCTTATCTTCTTCTCTTCAATGGAGATATTGAAATTGGCTGTAATAAATTAGTCACCAGATATACTTCTGTTTACTTCTTCTTCTTTTCTTTTTTTTTCTTTTTTTTTTCAAATAAAAAAAATGCATCTAAGTAGATATAGTAATCAAGTAATGAAAAATGCACCTTGCTGAATTAATTAAATAGTAAATATGTGTAACAAATATATTGTAGCCTAATTAAGGAATAGTCGAATATACCAATTAGAGAAAGAATACTTTTTTCCCCAATTTACTTGGATAGACAGAGCCTAGAGCCTGCAGACACTGGGGAGCTCCGCAATTCCATAAAGTTTACAGTCACATCTAATGGTGGAGAAAAAGTCAAACAAATTTTAAGCATAAAAAAAAAACAAAATGTGATCTAATGTGGCATACCTCTCAAACTAGCTATTGAATTAAAGTCAATAATTTTAAACAAATTGCGGAGCCCCCATATCCAGCATGCAGAGTGAAGTGGTTTTGTCCCAAAAAAAAACCCTTCTTGTTCCTTAGCAAAATGCAGAAATAAATTTTAAAAACAAGCTTGTAATATCATTTCATTTTCCTTCCCATGAATCCTGCAATGGTAACCTTCTGGAGAAGAGCAAGGGAGGATTCTTCTAAATCGAGAAAACCTTCATAGAGTTGAGGATAATCATCATGATTTAGCTCATGCAAAGTAATTAAGTAAAACAATGTCATGAATAGACTGCAAATTATTCGATACGGATAAGAAAAAAGAGGCAAAAAAATAGGAAAAGTTCATCGACTGCAACTAATGTCAGTTTCACTGAGACAAGAAAAATGAATTGGTGATATTTATTTTCTGTGTGCGCGAGAGATTGGGTGCATTAGCAGTGGTGGAGTCAGGAATTTACGGGAGGGGGTCGAAAATGTTGACGGGTGCTCTGTGGTAGCACCTCCAGGGAAAAAAAAATTTAGGACAATCTACTGAAAAAATAACCGACAACAAGCAAATATCTATATAATCATTAAATTAAAAATCAAAAATTAAAACACAAAATATGCAAGATAACAAAAACAATCATTTAAGTTGCGCTCGATAATCTTTCATTGAGTAGAAATCATCTATAATCAAGTATGAATTAAAAGTCGCAGCAATCTCCCTTTTAATATGAAGAACCATGCAATTTGAAAAAAACACATCCTCCATTTTGTTCCGAAATCGGGTTTAAAAATGCTCTTTCTATAGTAGCAGTAGAAACTGGAAGAACTAACACAAGACGAAACAACCTATCAATCAATCTCAGATTTCCCATCTTTGCTAATCTTCGGCATAATGCAGAAATAGGGAGAAGCGGGAAGCACTGAGCAGCCAGCCAATGATCCAAGCAATTTTCAATTTAGGGATTTATCGAAGCAAATTTCGTTAGAGAGGAAACCAACAAAGAAAACTAAATTAAAATAGAAGTGGGCCTAAATGATTAAAAGAGAATTGAGCCCATGATATTGAGTTTTCACAGTATTTTCATTGTAGTAAAAATGAATTATGGTTATATATTTACTACTATTATACTAAAAAAATTCAAAATTTTTGGATCCTCAGCTCCTTCATTGTTCCGCCACTATGCATTAGGGTTTGAGATTAAGTGATATTCTTCTCAAATAATTTTATTGTCTTCATTCATGATGAGTTTCTTCGCGAGTACTACTGCCCGTGGACGTATCTTGACTCGATTGAGGGAACAACGTAAATTCTTGATAGTCTTATTCTTTATTACTCGTGTTATGTATTCGCCTTCATTAAAAAACATGAAAGAAAATCAAACCAAGATACTTAGTTAATTCCTTTCACTTAGAAAACATTTTGAAACCAATTAAAGAATTGGTATCACTATTGTTTTTAATTTTTTTTGGTTTTCAAAAAATAGAAAAAAAAAAAAAACGTATCTTTTGTGTAGACACAAGAGATTCTGAAATTATATTAATTTTATTTTTGTCGAAAAAATTGTTTAGAGGAAAATACACGAAGGTCTCAAAGGTGGGGTACCGCCATTTGGGTAATTGAATTATTACATTAGGTTAATATAAATATTTATAATTCTTCGTTATTAAAAATAAAATTTTACACCTAAGCCACTAATTAGAGTGGCAAGGGTTGTGTATCACCCTGATGACTTAATCGCTATAAAAGTTTTAAGTTATGATAGCTCATAAACTATTAAAATTATTTTATATTTATTAATAAAATTATTCTTTGTATAAAAATAATTTCAAATTAATTATAATTTAATAAAATAAAAAAAATTTGAATTTTTTTTTATGGCAAACAAAAAGACAAGAAACACCAACTACAAACCACACCATGCCAGACCAAAACAATGATCCGGGGGATCGTAGCCACTATACAACCAATATTGTAACTCTGGAAATTGGTGACTGGGAATGCTACCTGAAAGTCTCAAGGTAGCGGCCAATTTGACGAAGGCATCCGCCAAGACATTTTGATGTCTGCTAATCTTTGGAACTTTTATTTTGCCACCGCTTGCGACGTGGCTGGCGGGACTGCCCCACCAAACAGGCCACTTAAGATGTTTAACCACCTCTTGACGTAAATGTTTGATTGGTGCAGTTATCGGCTCACAGAAAATTCTACAAGTCTTGGCATACACAGCCAAAGCCAAATCTTATCGGTGGAAATTTTGCAATAATATTTGAATAGTTGGTAATTGGTCGTTATCTTGTACACGTTTGTGGACCATGGATGTAACATATCTTCATTATGCTCGACAATTTGGTCTTCAATTTGAATTAAAGGAAGGACAGTTTGATGCCATATTTGGGCATTGCGTATTTAGAATAGATATACATTAATATCTGGCAACCCAAGCTGCGGTTCACGGGTGTCCGGGATTTGTTGTAGTTAAAACTATAATAGTCCATGCTGTAGCACAATTTTGGGCCTATTTTCTTGTTCTTTTTAAATCGTAAGTGCATAATATTAAGTCTAATGAATTAAACGATATAATTTTTGTTCAAAACAAAAATTAAATTCATCGAGAGAATAACATAAAAAGTCTTGACTTTTGAGTTTATATCAAACGGTTTACAATGAATTTAATTTTTGTTTCGCATAAAAAAAATAAATCTTGAATTCTTAAAAGCGATCAAAATATAAATATAAATTTTTAAAAATATTTGAAGCTATATATACAACAGCCATTTCATCCCCGGTTCGCCAGTGGCAGATATGTATGTAAGAGTCAAAGGTCAAAGTCATGCAAGACTCTACTGAAACTACTCTTTAATATTAACGCAAAATATATATATATATATAATATAAAAAAATTCTCATTGTAACCTCTACATAATTGTATTATAATTGGAAGTCATTACTCTAATGGGATATGATCTCTACCGAACCTATCTAGCTGTTCAGTGGACAATTGGTTGGTAAATCTTGAGCCACATGGAAGATCTCCAACCCGCATGGCTAGTTGAGACCTGAACCAAGACTCAGCGTGGGAGATAATGCATGAAGACATTCACACATGCTGGGCGGAGCAAGAGATCATCTCGCAAATTACAATAATGGAAACATCTATTGGATTTGAACTCACGACTATCCATTTGCGCTAAGAGTTTGCACAGTCATATCTCAATCAACGACCGGTTGTTAGCAGTCAAATAACGGTATGTATCAAAATCCAAATCTGTAAATTGAGATGTATTGTATTCAATGATCATGGCGTGTATGTTATTTCCACGTTTCAATTTCCATTGCTTGATGTACCTATAAACTTGACTAAATTACACAATATGGTCTTTATGAACCATCTGTTTCAACCGACATAGTCGATTTGAAATTTCAAGAGGGGTGGAAGTTTCCTACTATCACTACATTTTCCCATGGCTTGGTCCAATGTAACCTCTACTGGCTAGCCAAGTTGCTTAGCCTACTAGTCCACCAATCTCTATATAAAGAGTGAAAACACAAACAATTCTTATACAAACACAATGGCTCCGTCATCATTTCTCCTCTCTGTTCTCCTCACTTTAGCAGCCCTCCATGGCACCTCTGCGGTGGAATATGTTGTCGATAACCGGGCAACAAACCTCCCAGGGGGAATCAAATTCGATAACGAAATTGGCGCTGATTATGCCAGACAAAGAATGATGACAGCCTCGGAGTATATCTGGCGCCTATTCCAACAAAACACAGAAGCTGACCGGAAGAACGTGGCTCGTGTGACGCTAGTAATTGACCCAAACATGAAGCCTGAAGATATAGCGTATGCATCCAACAACGAAATTCACATGGGCGACAACTACATCAATCGCATTCAGGGGGACGCGAGGGGGGATGACTTCAATGGAGTGCTTTACCATGAGATGGTGCATATCTGGCAGTGGGATGGCAATGGGGCAAGTGGGATTGGAGGATTGATTGAAGGGATTGCGGATTTCGTGAGGTTGAAGGCGGGTTATGTGCCATCTCACTGGGTTCAGCCAGGGGAGGGCAATAACTGGAATCAGCGGTCTGATGTTACTGCTAGGTTCTTGGACTATTGTAATGACGTTAGGAATGGGTTTGTGGCTGAGCTTAACAAGAAGATGAGGACTAGTTATAGTGATCAATTCTTTGTTGACTTGCTTGGGAAGAATATTGACCAGCTCTGGAGGGAGTACAAGGCCAAGTATGGGATGTAGAAAATTAGACTATTTTATGTAATATTGAGCTTCATATGATGTTCTTCACTAATAACACCTGCTTGATGCTTGGTTGAGGCATTTTAACAAACAACTGTTATGCATTGCTAGTTACCCCGGATTTCTAAAAGGTATACTAAGTAAAGCTGAACCAAAACAGTCATAAATTTCACAAGACATTAATATGAATCATTACAAAATATTGGCATCGCAAACCCACCGACTATCATGAATAGAAAAGCAACACAAATCTCTAAATAGGTGCAATACAGGAAGCCACAGCAATGAAAATGAGAGGAAGTTAGATGTACTGACTTTGATGTTTTAAAGTCTATAGAACATCAACACCCCACAAGAATTGTGGTTGAGTTCCCACGACATTATTGTCATTAAAAAATAAAGAAAAAACACTGTAGCTGTTGGATATTGGTTTAGTAATGTGCCTACAATGGACACAATTAAACATGGGGCCTACACGTTCGTTGGGACGAGTCCAAAGTTGAGTATGTACATCTCCTAGTGTAGATGAACATAGTATATTTACATTACAAAAATCAATATTAAGTGAATACGAAATTAATCCCAAAAATGTACACATGAAATTGTATAAGTTGGTGTTTGTGAACCCAATCTCACATTGAAAAAATAACAACTCAAGAGTGAGTTTGTGGTGGAAAAGCCTTACGTGGGCTTTGGTTTGGTTTGAGTTGGGTCAAAACCTGACGTCGGTTTGGGCTTGGTTTGACCTGTTGACTCTTTTGGATCAAATTTGATCAACTAAACATTCCTTCTGTTTCAATTTATCTGTCATCCTTTGAAAATCCATTTTTTAAAGAGACATGATTTAATACAATTCAACTACACAAATTTATCCTTATTAACTTAAAATCACTTTTTTTCCTTGAAGTTTGGTGTTTTAAAGTAACAAGGTTAATTTTGGATTACATTAACAAAATTAATAATTAATGAAGAAAAATCACACTAATTATGGGATAGCTCAAAATAGAAAGATAGGCAATCAAAATAAGACGGATGGCGTAATTGTTTTTGATTAAATCTACATAGAATTATTCAATGGCCAATGACTTAGGTTAGTAATTGACCAAGTCACTAACGAGAGATGGTTCGGTTGATAATCGACATGGTTCGGTTGATAATCGACTGGGTTAGATATATATGTATTTAATATTCGATTCCAATAAAAAATAAATTTTTCAAGGATATTTCAAAGTAATTGACCAAGTCTCCTTGAGTATCTAGAGGTTGCAACTTATGCAACTAACACAGATTTTCAAGGAGTTGTGGCCCACGATTTTTGACCATGAATCCTTCTTTAATGGTCAATCTCGGCAAGAATAAAAAGGCTGGTTTTTATTTCCATTGGCTTGAGTCTTTTTCCTCAACTTCAAGACCTCTTTCTTGCTTTTTACAAGTCAGATTATGTACTTGAAGAAAACTAGCTTCTTCCTCTTTTCTTCTTCAAATTCCGAGTCAATTCTTGATTCGCCATTACGTTAACGGTGTGGTTAGGTTAACGTGTTATCAAAGAGGCTTTGGAGGTGAAATTGTTGGGATTGCAAATACATAGACAAGATAATTAATCACTTTAAGGTTAGAGGTGAAATCATCTCGACTTGGTTTGTTTTTCATTCTTGGGTTTTGTATTAGATTCATATATGTTTCTTGTGTAAACATTGCCAACGTATTTTTTTAAACACAGAAAACATGTTTTTTGGTACACCGAATCCAACAGTTGCTAAGGGCAAGAAAGGTATCTGAGCAGCGGATATCATCGTGTTTGTATATGCAACTATAAGCAGTTGGGCCCTTTTTGTATCTGATATATGGGCTCTTTGGAGTAAATCCTGATTAAATAGGCCTATCAGTATTATGGGCCAGATCAGTGAACGTGTTATGTGTGTACCATGGACCCGTGGAATTTTCCTGTGAAATTACCAAAAAAATCACATTAGCACGACCATGATTTTACAGAATGGGCTGCGTTGGCCCATTGGGAGGCATGTTCCTACAAGTATTCTTAAAATGAAAGAAATTTAATACTCTGTGGGCACCCAACTCTTTTTTTAATCTAGAAAGATACAACCCACTATGTCCTTCGGACAGATGAGTGAGTCTAAACTCAAATCATCAAGCTAGCGTGCACTATCCTAGCGACAATTAAGATTGAACCGAAACTCATGTGTGTGAACTCCACAGGCAGGGGACAAGCCCACGATGGGAGTACCACTGAGAAAACATCCCAGAGGGTTTTGAACTCCAAATGCCTGCACAAACGAAATGCCTAATAGTAAGATAATCAACTAGGCTATCGCCTCATGGTTGTGGCCCATGGGCACCCAACTCCCTTAATTGCATTTTGTTTTTCGTTAATAAAAGTTTTTATTTACAAAAAAAATAAATAACATCTAATTAACCAGCCCAAAATCATGGGAAGTAAGACTACTGTAATGAGCTTATATGATCAGGAGGATCATCTATGGACTTGGGTTGATTTACAATGTCTTTGGCCTAAATGGTTTTTATTAAAATAAAAAAATAATAAGATCTGTACTAAAGAGAGGTGGCTCAGTTATTGTAAAGAGAAACATTTTAGGAGAAATATATTTTTGAGCGGTATTTAAAATAATAAGACATGCACGTTGCTTGAATGTGGGGGTTATTTTGTCTTCATAACACATTTATTTTGCAGTTATGAACACCTAACACAGTTTAGTTTGCCTTTTTCATACCCACATTATGGAGACTTAGTGGAGTATCTTAAATTGAAAATGACAATATGCTAATGCCACTAATATTCTTCACTTTTCTTACCATCTCTCCTCACAATTCTACAGAACCTTACCTTTCTGGACTTTTCTGATATAAAATTGTTCCTTACTGCCGTTTTTATTGACAAATTGTTTAGTGTGCAACTTTTCTAATTCGCAATAACAAATTATATAAGACCAGGTCATGAGCTTAGTCAGGCCAATAAGTGGACCTTAAGTATTCATATAGATTTAGATACACAGTCTACATGTTACAGAAATTATGGAGCTGGGTTTATGATTTTTTTTTTATAGTTAAAATTGGTTATAATTCTCTCCCAAAGCAATGTTATATCATGATATTTTTTTTATAGCAAATGAGATATTAGAGTTTAGGAATAAGGATTTAGTGTTTAAATTTTAGGATTTAAGGTTTAGAGTTTAGCGTTTGTGAGATTTAAAGAACCATTGAGTAATAGCTTAGTTGGTCATGTCTCTAGGCTTAAGGCAGATGATGTTAAATTTGGGAGTTTGAACCAACGGGGAGTTTTCCTAATTTCATGGGTCTACCCACTTCCAAGAACGGGTAAGAGCACAATTTCTCCCGCATGGGTTTTGACACAATCTTACTTATCGTTAGTGTGGTGCGGGATGTTTTGACAGCCTAAGGGTTACACTTACGCACTCAGTTGTCCGAAAGGTATGCATGTTGTGTTAGGTGGTTCCTTGGTCACCAAAAAAATTTTAAGGTTTAGGGTTTCAATTTTTTTTCAAATTCTACTATATTCTAATATTATGAGCACCTAAAATATTCAAAAACATATTTTAAACCGTGATTTAACAATGGTTTTGAAGGGAATTGTTGGAGATTTTGGCTAATACAATTGTAAACCCCATCTGGACAATGTTGTGCTATTATTGCTTGTTAAATATCATAAACTTGCATGTCATACTGGGTAGGTGGAGGGTCTTCTTGCTTATATATATAAAGATATGATCAAGTAGTGGGTGTAAAATATGACTTATACACAGAAGTAATGGAGTTATGGCTACCCACTCTCTATTCTCTATCATTATCTCTTTTAAAATCAAAGATAACGAATTTTTTAGTGGAATTCATGGATTGGAGATCAGGTCTGCCCTTTGCGACCTTTGGACTAGAGATTTTTTAATTTGAAGGATTTGGGTTGACTGAAAAAGTAATTGTGATTTTATATTATGAATTATTTGTTTTTAAACCCACAAAAATAAAAAGAAAAGAGAGTTGGGTGTGAGATGATGATGTTCTATTAGGAATTGTAAATGGTAGGTGCATCTAGAGAAGGAATGATGGAGCCATCAAAGCAGGCAATCCCTCTCTTCCACTATGTGACATTTAATCTTCTAAGTCAAACAACTCAAAAATACACTTCTCCCTTAGTTGTCAATGAAACTTTCTTTTTGCTAACAAGAATTGATACCATATCAACTGAATTATTTATTTTGTAAGATGAATCTTTTTCAGTTGGTATAAGAAAATTCAACCCAAATAATTGGTAGAACTCAATAGTTAGGATAATTAGGATACTAACTGATCCCTATCATAACTATTGAGTTTTTAACTATGCTTTCGTCTCTCTCTAACTAAACTGATACCACGAGGCAATATAAAATTTGTGTCCAACACTATGAAGGGTTGACAAAACTCTGTTCGACTTGAATGATTGAATTTATTCGATCCGGATTTAATCAAGCTTGTACATAAGTTATATATCTGAAATTTAGGTTCAAACACAAAAAAAGTGTCCGATTTAAAATCGGATCCAAATCAAAACACAAAAATCTTGTCCTATGTACTTGTTCGGACCCTAGTCCGGATTAAATTATTGTCCGATATACTTGTTTGAATTTAATCCAATATGTGTGGTCAATTAAGTACGTCTAAAATCCTATATGAATTAAGATCCGAACATATAAATATTTCGTAAATATGTGTAGTTGTCCGACTCGAAATCGACCCGGAACGGATTTTTTTACCGTCCCTATCTTTATGTATTCATGACATATGCCTGACGAATGAACACAACAACTTGCTCCTAATCCAATCATTGAGTCACCAGGCCCACCATGTACTGTGAATTAAAAGTCCACCAAAGCCCTCCGGCTTCCCATTTTACCAAATAGCAACTCAACTGCTCCTCTGTCCTTGTTTTTGCTTCCATTTTGCCCATCCTGTGCTTATTTATACCCTCATACACTGATATTTCCGCCAGTGCTCTCTTTCTTGTCTCTCTGTTTCTCAGGAATTTTGTCGAGCAACTAGCAGAGCATAATGGGTAGCCTTGACACGGAGAGGACAGTTGTAGGATGGGCAGCAACTGACCCTTCTGGGATTCTCGCTCCTTATACCTACACTCTTAGGTACTCGATCAAATCTGAAATTCGTTCATTCTTCTCTCTGGAATTTTTACATATATGTGGGAATCATTTTTGTAGGGACACTGGTGCTGAAGATGTTTTTGTCAAGGTTCTCTACTGCGGAATCTGTCATAGTGATCTTCATCAAATCAAGAATGATTTGGGCATGTCTCAATACCCAATGGTTCCTGGGTACTAACCAAAATCCTTCATTTTTCTGTCTCTGATTGATTAATTTCTTTCTCTTTTTTGATTTTGGAGTAACTATATTGGTATGCGCAGGCATGAGGTTGTGGGGGAGGTAGTGGAAGTGGGATCTGAAGTGACCAAATTCAAAGCCGGAGATGTTGTTGGCGTTGGACTGATTGTCGGATCCTGTGGGAGCTGCCGTCCATGTGAATCGGAGGTAGAGCAGTACTGCAACAAGAAAATCTGGAATTACAATGACGTTTACACTGATGGGAAACCCACCCAAGGCGGCTTCGCTGAATCTATGGTTGTCCATCAAAAGTAAGCATCACATACCACACATAAAACTGTTCAATGGATTAATTTTCAATCTGGGTATGGTAAAAAAGATATATTGCTATGTTTGTGTTAGGTTTGTAGTGAAAATACCAGATGGGTTGGCTCTAGAACAGGCTGCCCCGCTATTGTGTGCGGGTGTGACAGTGTACAGTCCATTGAACCATTTTGGACTGAAACAAAGTGGACTCAGGGGAGGAATATTGGGGCTTGGAGGTGTTGGACACATGGGTGTGTTGATAGCAAAATCAATGGGACACCATGTGACTGTCATAAGTTCTTCTGATAAGAAGAGAGTGGAGGCCTTGGAGCATCTTTGTGCTGATGATTACCTGGTCAGCTCGGATGAAACTCGGATGAAAGAGGTGGCTGACTCACTTGATTATATCATTGACACTGTCCCTGTTGGTCATCCTCTTGAACCTTATCTTTCATTGCTCAAACTTGATGGGAAGCTCATCTTGACTGGTGTTATTAACACCCCTCTGCAATTCATGGCTCCTGTTGTTATGCTTGGTAAGCTTTCAGATTCTTGTGAATTTCTGGAAACAAATCTAGTGTGTTCTGATTGTTCTTAATTGTGTTTTCAGTTTTGTTGATGTAATTAATATTTTGTCTAACATACTGTACTTCCAAACACAGGACCTCTTACACCTTCAATTTAGATAAGGGAAACTGCTATCTTTTCACAAATGACCCAATAGACCCCTTCTAGTATTACAATGAAAGAAGACATTATGCTTTATATGAAGGATTAGAAAAAATTTAGCTGCCCAAAAATTGTTTGGAATTTGGGATTGTGAGAAAGATCGCGTCGGTGCAATCTTATTGGAAGATTAAGAGAATGGATCTATTAGGTCATTTGTTGAGATGCAAAATGTTTCTATCTAAATTGAAAATGTAAGGGAGTGTGTATGGATAAAGTCAAAAACAAGTTTTGGGTGGTTGTTAGAATTGTTGAATATTGAAATTTGTTCTTCTTGTGCAGGAAGAAAGGTGATCACAGGGACCTTCATTGGGAGCATGAAGGAAATACAGGAGACAATTGATTTCTGCAAGGAGAAGGGTTTGTCTTCAATGATTGAAGTGGTCAAAATGGATTACATCAACAAAGCTTTCGAGAGGCTTGAGAAGAACGATGTCCGGTACCGGTTTGTGGTCGATGTTGCCGGCAGCAAGCTTGATCAATAGACCAAATGATCATGCAGATGACAGCCAAACTCCCATACTGAGAAACTGATAATATATTTTCACAGGGACTCCACATTACTCTTGTGTTTTGTTTGTTTGACTTCGCTTGTTGGTTTTTCTTTGATTGCTGTACTATTTATATGAACTTCTAAACTTCATTCCCCCTTGCATTTTGTCAATAGAAGAAGAAACTAAGAGGTTATCACGTTTTTAAGGTTTTTAGAATTTTTTTTTTTTTTGAGGTTTTTAGCTAACTTTGTCTTTTAAGGTCTGAGGTTTTCTTTTTTTGTTTTCGGGGTTTTCTTTTTTAAATTTTGTTTGCTTGGGAAAAAAATATATCGTGGACTAGTAAATCCGATCAAAATATATTTATTTAGAAAAGGGAAAAAACAGCAGAGACCAGACCCAAACACTCCAAACAATGCTTGAACATAGGGGAGGGAATGTTTTGCCCTTGTTGGTATGGGTGGCCTGTATTGAAAGATAACCCAAAGTTTGATTGAAAGAGTTGTTTAGGATATATATGATATGAATATCATACCTTGTTGACTTTTGTGGGCATAGCTCATTGATTAGTCTTAGGTGTTGCCTTGTATGTGGAAGGCTGGTCTGAAATGAAAGGAATATGTCGTGGCACAACCTCATAATCCTGTCACGGTAAGGAAATGTCAAAAGATCTGATTGCTTTAGTTAAGAATCAATACAGAGTATCACATTCCGTGATAATTTTCTCTACTCAATGGTAGACGAAACTTATAAAGCGAACACCCATCAATAAATGAAACAAACTAAACTCTATCGGTATCAACGGACATCGAAGATACTATACCAGATAGAAAACTGACATTTGAGGGGAAAAAAAATGAAAACACAATACAAAACGAACAGACAACTCTTTCGAATATAGATTGAAAGAGATCGATCATCATTATCATCTTCTTGTTTATTGTCACATTGATATTATCAGTCACTAAACTAACAGGTAGAACACGCTTTTTTTTTAGTACTAAATTGCTGATGTGGGCTCTGATTGAAAAAAATTGATGGAAGTTTACACTTCAGTTTTTCAACAAACATACCTGTAAAGCATATATATATTAATGCCATTTTCAACCAATTGAAAAGTGAAAGCACAACGAATTCGAGTGACATGCATGTCATTATTCTTTCCTTTAAGACATGATTTCTGAGGATGGCGTTTTCTTACAGTTATTACTTTTTTAAGGTTTTAGGTTTTTTTTTTCTTTTTTACGTTTTTTGGTAACTTTTGTTTATTAAGGTTTGAGATCTTTTTTAGATCTTTTCAACTTTCTTTGTTTGGGGAAAAAAAAAATATGGTTCAACTCTTAAACCGGATCAAAACATAAACCTATTGAGACAAAATTAGAGCAGCCATTCCTTCCAAACACGGTCAATATAGGTGAAGAGAGTAGGGGTGGCAAAGAATCGATTTCGAGTTGGAAAATATCACATACTTAAGAAATATTCACATGTCCGGACCCTAATCCGGATTAGATTTCGGACGTATTTAATTGACCACATTAGGATTGGTTTAAATTCAGACAAGTACATCGAATAATAAGTTAATACGAGTTAGGGTCTCGACAACTAAATTGGACAAGATTTTTGTTTTTGGATCTTGATCCGGTTTTAAACCGAGTAAAATTTTATACTTGAACCTAAATTTCGGACATATAACTTACGTCTGAAATTGGTTTAATTCAGAAAAGACAAATTGGGTCATTCGAGCCGGACATAGTTTTATCACCCTTAAATGAGAATGTTTTTCGGTTTGTGGGTATAGGTGGCCTCCACTAATTTCGGCACAAGTGCATTGAAATGATATAACCACCACACTTTGAATGAAAAGACTTGTACAAGATACCACATCTCATTGAATAGTCTGGTGGTGCCTTGTATCTCGAAGGTTAGTCTGATATGAAAGGGATCTGTCATGGCACAAACTGATAAACTTGTCGCATCATTCTATCCATTGTTGCCGGTGGCACACTAATAATACAAGTGTTTACAAGTTCATAATCTGTTTATATATATATATATATATATATATATATACACACACACACAGACAGAGAAGGAAAGAAGCCATCGATATGGTCTACCAAATCCGGGTTACGTTTCTCCAAATTTGGGCAACCAAGCAACTAAACTTTGAAGATTAACCACAGAATCAACCCAAAAAAAAAAGCACGAATTGCACTGTTAGGCTGTTAGCCACATTGGTTCTAATAGACTCGTTAAGAAATCCACATTGCTTTGAAATCTATTTGATCCCAGTAAGGTTCCTGGGCTTGATGGTCTTAACAGCCTATTTTTCAGACAGTTCTGGAATGTCATTAAGAGGGAGGTAATCAATATGGTTCAAGAATTTTTTAGAGAGAGCCTGATGCTTAAACAGTTGAATTAAATATCAATATAAGGTGAAGATTCAGTGAAGCAGTACAGACCCATCAGCCTATGTAATGTTTCCTATAAGCTTATTTCCAAAATCATCACAGATAGATTGAAGATAATAATGCAGAGTCTCAAGAGAATGTTGCAGGAGCGCATGAGATTTTTTTCATGTCGGATGAAAAGAAAGAAAGGGAAAGAGGGGACAATGGATCACATATTGGATATGGAGAAAGCTTATGATAATGGGAGTTCATTCCAAGGATCCTACAAGGCAGTGGATTTGGATAGCATTTTCTGAAGCTGGTCAGGGAATTTATATCCTCGGTATCATTTTCAGGTTCTTTTGAATGGATCTCTTAATGGTAAATTCAAACCTTCAAGAAACCCTAAATTTTATCCAACCTTCTATTGAAAGCAGAGAGAGGATTTAAGATGTCAAGAAGGTGCCCACAGTTTTATTTGGCAGGGCAAAGGTGGGCGAAGAAGCTAGAACGATGAACGATTGTCTACAAAAGTTCATGACGTGATGGCAGAGAATTAATGTTGCAAAATCTGCAATCTTCTTTAGTAAAGACACAAATATAAATCTCAAGCAGGACATAAGAGATGTCCTCCCATTCAGAGTCAACACTTCAAATGCAAAGATATCTGGGACTTCCTTAATGGAAGGAAGGAGCTCTGTCTGGTGGAATTCAGTGGTGGATAGGGTTTCAAGTAGAATCTCTGGATGGAAAGTTCAAACCCTTTCTCTCAAGCATCAACATTAAGTCTGATCAAGCATGTTGCATGTTCCATCCTCTCTCACTCTATGTCCTGCATGCTTTAAGAAGCCCAAGAAGGTTTTGCACTTTTTATTCAGCTACTTCTGGTGGGATAAAAAGGATCAAAGTAAACATGCTCTATGCCTCAAAGCTTAGAAAGAAATTCACCAACCTATGGAGAGGGTTGGTTTGCTTTGATTTCAAAGCTTTATTTCCTGCAATATGGGCTCAGTGTCTGCTATGTTGCTGCATAATCTTTTTGACAATCAAACAGTACAGAATATTCTACAGATTCCCACTGCGGAGAATGGGCAGTTGAAGGAAAAATCATCTGGACGGCAAATTTTCAGTGAAGACAGCTTCTTATCTCACAGTTATTCAAGATCATCAGAATAAAGATTGTGGTCTAATTGCTAAAGACTGGAAGAAGCTTTGGGGTATGAAAATTCACAACAGGCTGAAGCTCATATTATGGAAAGTAGTCAACAGCGCTATCAAAACAAAAGGCAGTATTGGCTCAGAGAATGCAATTATCGAATGAAGAAATTACCTGTGCTGTATGTAAGGCTGCCCCGGAAAGCATTAATCATAAGTCCTTGAGATCGATGCACTGTGTCTCGATCTCTTTGGCAGCATTCCTCATGGCCAGATTTCATCTACATTTCGCCAATTGGGTTAAATGATTATCATTCTCGAAATCGAGGTTCACAAATTCCAAATCTTTCCAAATTTTTTTGAAGTTTGCTGCGGCAAAGATCATTCCTGGTGTGGGTTCGGGCAATGACCGCCATGGCAATTCAAATGTAGATGACACGGTACACATGTATCCCCACCAAAATTATAAAACAAATAAAAGAACAGTTGAAGAGCAGATGATTTAAAAAAAAAAAAACTTAGCATAAAGAGTTCATCCCAAAAATTGTCATAAAGAATTTCTTTTTAACTTTTATATCTCGATAAGCCATGAACTAAATTCCCTGCATTGGCTCTGTACAACATAAAAAATCTTTCAGAAAAAGAAAACAGTTTTCTTTTCTCGTCTTTTCTTTTCATTCAGCCTTCAGGCCTAAAACTTCTCTAACTTCTCAAAAAACCTAACCAGTCCCTCTCAAAACAAATTAACCAATCAATCAATAAATCATATGCTAAACCCCCTTCATTTTTGCATTCCCTCCATGTAACTCCTCACTTCCATCCTAATCATCTCCTGCATCATCGTTATCATATCGGGCCCAAATCCAATCGTTGCCTTTTTGGCCTCGGAAACCACAGTTTGTTTATCGGTCAATTGTTGGTTTGTTAACTCGCCGAGAACCTCATTTCCTGGCAGAGACAGAGATAGAACGGTACTCGGACCGTCATCTTCCTTCACTGTCTCAGACAGTGGTGATTCCGATTCGACCTGCTGTGACTGTGTCGAGAACGGTAACTCAGCGTCTGAAGCATCGCTTACATCAGATCCCGCAGAACTATTCGGGCTATAACAAAGGCCACCAGATGCAGAGGCAGTTTTAGCCGATTTCTTCTCCGGCTCCTCTTGTTTCTCTCCGTCATTCCAGTTCATCATCATCGAAGAGAACTTTCGCTTCAAGGTAGAGTTCCAATGGTTCTTAATAGCATTATCGGAGCGGCCATTGAGGAGTCGCGCAATGGTAGCCCACTTATTTCCATATTTGGCATGAGCGTTAACAATGATCTCATCTTCTTCATTCGTAAAAGCACGGTGTTGAACCTCCGGCGAGAGTTGATTGCACCACCGCAACCGGCACGACTTTCCAGATCGACCTGGAATCGATCTCGATATCAAGGACCAGTTACGTGGACCATGACATTGAACTAGCTTCTTCAATAGCTGATCCTCGTCGGTCCTCCATGGACCCTTGACCCGATCCATTCCAGATTCTTGATCCATCTACACAGAATCTAATAAAAAAAGTGAAGGGAAGAGGAAAAAAAAGTGAGGGAGGAGGAATTGAGGACGAAGGAAGAGAGAAAACTGAGGGTTTTTAAAAGAGAGAAATAGGGTAACTGATAGAATCGGTTAACTGATACAGGTAAAGGCCGTTAATTGAACCGGTGACTCCCAGTAACCGGTTAAACATAATATACACAGCTGTATACCTTCCACGCGCCTCCACGTAGGCAGCTTTGATTGCCGAATTCTCGGAAATAATGGGAAAATCTGGACCGTCTATTTTCTAAAGAGTTAAAAAGTAAGAGTTTATTTTTTTACTGGAAGTAAATAATGCTTCTGGAAGAGTGAAAAATACGCGAGAAATTGGAGGTTGGAAGCGATAAGTTCTTGACTAAGCCACCAGCCTGGAGAGCATTACGTGACGAAACTGTTTTTGTGGGATATTTTTTCCTTCATCGTTTGGTTTTGATGACGTGGAGAAAAAGACAAGAGCGGTAGCGGAATTAGAGAAAGGACGTTACTGACAATCTGTCAGTCCAGCCTGTAAACGCTCACACTGTTACACCGACTCCACCACTGTCGTTTTATATGATAATATCTACCGTTTTGAGGAGTCCGTTGTAACGGAACGGAATGGGGTGGGAGTAATTTAACAACCAAAACTGCCGTAATACGATTCCGTTACCTTAATTAACAGTTAATTTAAAATTTGAATCAGAGAAAAACTAACAATTAACGGAAAAGATAAGGAATTAAGGACCGTGACTGGATTCCGTTAGTACGTTCGTACTCGTTTTCACGGTCAACGCGAGGGGTGGACTGAATCTGGTAGGAGACGCATGAGTGGCCACACAACAAACAAAATAATATAAAGGAAACGAAAACAAGGACGATACGTTATCTTACAAAAAATTGACCAAATACATCCCCCCCCTCTGTGTTTTTCTTTTATGGTATTAAATTAAATGGTTTTAAGTTAATAAATTACATCTTCCATTTCATTAAAAATTCCCATAATAATATCTTAATTCTTAAAGGTATGGTTGAGTGTTTAATTTTTCGATAGCGCTAAGAAGGGTTGTCAAAAAAATCGTGTCACACTGAGTCGATCTCCACCGACCGTTTGAATGGTAATTATCAAATGTAAGTTAGTGATGATCGAATTAACAATTAGGTCGATCAAATTGTCAATAACCAATCGAACGATCAGTTAAATTTATGTCAAAAAACAATAAAAATCGATCGTAAACACCCCTAACACTAAGTACCATACCTTTAAGGTATGTATGAGTTGTAGAATGTTCTCATTGGTTGTGTTATAGGGTGTTCGTAGTGAATCTCTACGTGTATTTGTTTTCATGGGCTTGATAAATAGTTTAGAACTCATGGGAGGGGGTTTTGTGTATTTTATTCGGGATTTATCCTTTGTCAATTAATCATTAAAACACATTAAATAAGAACATTTGTGATATTTTCTTTTCTAAAAACTCATGAGAACCCTAGGGAAAAAAAAACTTGCAAATGGATGAATGAGTACTCATATCAAATTTTCTTTAGATTCAGCAAATCATTGGCAACATGTTATCATCATCAAGGTCTGTGATTTCTCACACACAGATTTCACGGGCTCTCAAATTACTTATCTGGCTGGTTTTTGTTCTCTTTTCAGCAACAACCACATCCAAGCATGGCCAAAATCAATATATCTATAGCTTGGCTTTTGGTCTTTTTACTTGAAGTTTCTTTTAGCTTGTGATATGTTCTCTAGCATAATGCAGGTTATTTGTTTAGGTTTGAATTACCCTACCTAGTTTGTTGTTGTTTGTTGTGTTTTTGGGGGAATGTCCCCTTTTCTGATACTTGTCTTAGGCCATCTCCTGAGATGCCCTTTTGTATTGTTTCGTTGCTGTTTGAATATATTGTGGCTTATAAAAAAACATGTTATCATCAAAAATATTATCACCAACAATATTACCCGCTTTGAGTTATCCAGTTTCCGTGGATATATCAGGCCCGCACTGTTTAGTTTCTCCTTAGGTCCAAACAAGTGGAATAGGCCCAACTCACTCAAGCTTAGGAAAAGGCTTTGTTGCATATTGAGAGTGGACTTTCTCCATATAAACCACTAGGTTGGCACAAGGCGAACCAATGTGGGACAACAGGACCAAAGGGTGTTAAAGAAAAGAGACATCATATAATATTTTTGTGCAACAACCCAATCTTCACGAAAAAAAATATGTTTAAACAACACGCATGTCAGTGGATTTGGGTAAATTGTCGACGGCTTCGAAGTGCATGGGATTATGAAGCATTTCATAAACAAATCAGTATTAAAACAGAAATGTACATGTGATGGGGAAGGATCAAGGATGTTTCGTTTGCCGAATATTAATAGATTTTTCTCCAACTCACTACATACCAGCAGTGGCAGATCCAATATCTAAACTTACTGGAGCACAACTAAACAGCGGGGTTCACCAGCAATGCCCTCAAATTTATTTTTTTTGTGTGGTTATTTATACATGTTGGAAATTGGGTTTTACATATGGGCCACCCATGAGAGCTTGACCCAACCCAACCTATATTAGGTTGGTTATTGAGCAGTTGTCTTAGAGATAACTGCTGGTAACTTACCTCAGTTACAAAGATGTAACTGACGTTGTTCTCTCTTTAAAAAGTGAGAACACAGTACAGAGAAAGTACCTTTTTGTGTAACTCTCTGTCAAAATCTTCCATACACTTTGATCTCGGAGAATCAAAGTTTACAAGCAATTAAAAAGTGTTCGTACTGTGGAACAGTTCTTAATTCTAGTAATCAAGCCGGAAATCGATCCTCGTTTATTCGTACCGATCAGGAAATCAGTAAGTTTTTGATTTCTCCTTCACCTTACTACATTGGTATCGGAGGTAGGTTGTTTCTATAATGTTGAATCTGATTTGCATGATTAAAACATATATACATGGCTGAAAATTGTGTAAATCAGGTTTATGTTTCTTCAAAATTCATGTATAAAACTGAAACTTTAAGTTCAAAATCCAGTTTCATATATAATTTTACTCTAAACGAGTTTGGTATGGTTGGAAAGCTCTTGAAACAAGCTTTCTAATGAAAATTTTTATGAAATTTTTGGAGAACTATGTGAATTGATATGATTTTTCAAAGATTTGAATCGAAACTGGTTTGAATTTTCTGGTTTTATGCTTTTATTGACGAATTACAGTTGCGAGTTTAAAGTTTGAATGTCAAACACCAATTTAGAACACTGTAATGGTAAATATAAGAGCATAAATGAAATCGGGACACCCTATTTGTTCAAATCGGAAACAAACTTTTACCAAAAACGCCGCCTAAGGCGGCGCGTGTCATTCACGCGCCTGACGGAGCGCTTACGCACCGATTGACTGCCCAATCAATTGACCGAGTCAAGTAACGAGTCGGACGGACGGGTCATAGATCGGGTTGACCCGTGGTCCGTAATAGTAACCGTTACAGTCCCACGTGCATAAATGGCGCGTGTAAGTCAATGCCACTCATCAAGCCGTTCATCTTGCAGTGGCGCGTGAGGGAGCGTTTGACATCTGATTTTCATTCTGTTTTTTCCAAATTAATTAAAATAATATTTTCTATTTTTCTATTATTTTTCTGGAATTTTTTTTGGTAACCAAAAAATTACTACATATGATAATTAAATACTTAAAAGTTTAATTGTTAATGTGATTTAATTATTTGTGTTTGTAGTGGCTACAAGAGCACAAATAATATACTTATTGGGATATAAAAAAAATCATAGTCACACCATGCATCTACACATATATCATATGTATACTTGGATGAAAATTTTGTGGATTCAGGATGTTCAAGAGTTCTACATCGAGCAACAAATTCAGATTGTTCTTGATTCTCTACCGGAAGAGTGGAACATGGTTCGAGACTCATTGATGCAAAAGTTGAGCACGTTGAGTTTTGAAACTCTCGCGGATGAGCTGCTGTTAGAGAGGGAGCGTCAGTATGCTAATATGGGTATACGACGCACTGGTCATAGCGCAAATCATTTGGATTCTGCTGCTCGATTTGTTCCATGGTATGAGGTGTACGAACTTGGTGAACATAACGAAGAAGATGAAGATGACATGAAAAAAGATCATGATTATGTTCCTAGCATGTGATTTATGTTGTATTTATTTTATTTGTACATCTTTCTTATGTATATACATATTTATGTATTTGATGTACATATTGGATATTTTAATTAATGACATGTTTATTTAATGTAATTTCTTTGTTTAATTACAATAAATGTGCATAAATATAAATGTCATTAAATAGTGAGAGTTATTAGAGAACTAATAACTAGAATATTTTGCATTTGTTTGAATCAAAAATACTAATTGGACTATGCTAATGGGAATTGATTGAATGTTTACATTGTTATTCGTTTCTGTGGCATATGTTAGATTAATATTATTGATTTGAAACGAAGTGGCAAAATTATTTGAAAATTTAAATTGTACTAGATTCTAATGTTAGCAATTTTGTCTGTATAGTTGAAATGGCTGCAACAAAAGGCATTGTCGCTGACTTGAACCAACGAGACAAACTAAATGAAAAGAACTATGATGTTTGGCATCGTAAAATTCAGTATCTCCTAGAAGAGCAAGACATGCTGGAAACAATCACTCAATCAATGGCTGAACCTGAGCATGGGAACACCGCTCAACATAGGCGTGATATGGAATTATATCAAGCCTATAAGCGCAAAGATCGTGTGGCTCGCATATTGATATTGAGCAGCATGAAGAATGACATAATGCTGCGCTTTGAGAAGCACCGTTTAGCTCAAGCAGTTTGGGATGCTGTGAAGGTTCAATATGGGGGAACCTCGACTACTAGACTTCATCAGTTAACCCTCAAATTTGATGGTTATAAGAAGCGCCAGAATCACACGATGAGGCAGCATCTAACGATCATGTCCAACATGATCAATGAATTTAGGGCTGCTGGACATGAAATGACTGACGAGCAGCAAGTCCAAGTTGTTATTAGCTCTTTACCAAGTAATTGGGAACACATGCGTCTTAACCTTACCCACAACGACAACATCAAGACATTTGATGATGTCGCTCGCCATGTTGAGCTTGAAGAAGATCGTCTTCTCGCTGAAAAACCTGCTGAAGAGGTTTTTATGGCTGATTCGCGAAGAGCATCAAACTCTAGTCATAAAAAAGGAAAAGGTAAAGGTCCCAATAAAGGAAAAAGGGGGAATGAAGCTAGTTTTAGTGGACACAAGCGCAAGCGTGGGAAACGGGTGGCAAGAAAGGCAAAAACAACAACTGTTTCAATTGTGGCAAACCAGGTCACTTTGCTCGTGATTGCACTGAGCCAAAGGTAATGTTTGACCACTTTAGTCCCTCTAACTTGTATGTTAGTAGTTGCTTAATGCTTGTTGAATCTGTGTCTTATTTGAATGTAGACTCAGCAGCAACCGACCACGTAGCAAGGGACCGAACAACTTTTGTACATTTTCATCGGATTCCGAAGGGGAGTAGATGTATATACATGGGGAACAATGCTTTCGCTGATGTGCTTGGGATCGGTACCTGTAAGCTAGAGCTACGGGGAGGTCGCACACTCTATCTCCATGATGTGCTCTATGCTCCAGAAGTTCGACAAAATCTAGTTTCTGTTCTTTTGTTGCTAGAACTAGGTTTTCATCTTGTTTTTAAAAAAGGTTGTGTGAGAATATTTCTGGACAACGTATATTATGGTTCTGGCTATGTGTTGGATGGTTTTATGGTGTTAGACACCATTAATATTGTACTTAATGGAATGCGTCTATCTTTGTTGTTGGAAATTCCAGTTCTGTTCCCAATACTGATAGTGTATTATGTCATGCTAGATTAGGACACATTGGGCAAGACCGATTAAATAGATTGGCTCGAGCATGTCTCTTAGGATCTCTCGCCAAAGTAGAATTGTCCACTTGTGAGCATTGCCTAGCTGGAAAAGCAACTAGATTACCATTTGGCAAAGCCAAGAGAGTCGATAGTCTATTACAGCTTATTCATTCTGACATATGTGGACCAATGAATGTAAGGGCAAGGCATGGTGCCGTATATTTCATCACTTTTATAGATGATTTCACACGTTTTGGTCATGTTTATCTGATTTCACACAAGTCTGAAGCATTGGAATGCTTCAAACAATACACCAATTTGGTGGAGAATCAATTAAACACAAAGATCAAAGCTGTAAGGACCGATCGAGGTCGTGAATATCTGTTTGACCAATTCAAAAAAATTTTTGATGAAAAGGGAATAGCTCCACAGCTAATTATTCCTTATACTCCGCAACAAAATGGCGTAGCAGAAAGAAGGAATAGGACCCTATTAGACATGGTTAGGTCAATGATGGCGCAAGCCAATTTACCAATTTCCTTTTGGGGAGATGCAATATTGACTGCTGCCTACATTCTTAACCGTGTGCCCTCTAAATCTGTCCCCTCCACCCCATATGAGCTATGAAAAACCTAATTTACGAAATTTGCATCCTTGGGGGTGTGCAGCTTATGTTCACAATAATTCCCATCACCATGGAAAACTTAGTCCTAGAGGGGAAAAGTGTATCTTCATTCGATACTCTTCTCACTCTAAAGGATTCATATTTATTGGTGAAGAAGCTGATGGGAAGGTGACAGAAATTGAGTCCCGTGATGTTGTATTCTTAGAAGAGGACTTTCCTGTAAGAGGTGAGATTGACAAAGATTCTCAATTTTACGAAATGGAAAATCTAGAAAATGACGCACCTATACCAACAGATGGATTAGAGGAAACTCTTAATCCTCCTGGGGAAAGTGGGAGCTACATAGTGCCTGATCAAACTCCTATGGAGCAAGATCATGAGCAATCTCAACCTCGTCGAAGTATTCGTGAACGAATCCCACGTCGTCGATTTGAGATTGAAGGGGAAATATTCATGATTACTCCACAGGATGATGAAGAGCCTAAAACAATCAATGAGGCTTTATCTGGTCCTAAAGCTAAGGAATGGATTAAAGCTATGGAAGAAGAGATGGAGTCTATGAAAACTAATCAAGTCTGGGACTTGGTTGATTTACCGCCAGGTTGAAAATCCATTGGAAATAAATGGATTCTAAAAATTAAACGAAAGGCGGATGGGTCATTAGAACGATATAAGGCTCGGTTAGTAGCAAAAAGATACACTCAAGAAGAGGGAATTGATTATGAAGATACTTTCTCACCAGTTGTGAGAATAACTTCAGTTCGTCTCGTCCTAGCAATAGTCGCACACATGGACTTAGAATTATACCAGATGGACGTGAAAACTGCATTTCTCAATGGAGAACCAGATGAGGAAATCTATATGGATCAACCTTTATGCTTTGAGTCTAAAGGACAAGAGCGCAAAGTTTGCAAGCTAAATAGATCTATATATGGTCTTAAACAAGCATCTAGGCAATGGAACATCAAGTTTCATCAAGCAATCCAAAGGGATGGCTTTACGATGATGGAAGAAGACCATTGCGTGTATTTAAAATGTTCAAGTAATGGTTTCATAACTTTGTCCTTGTATGTCGACGACATTTTGTTGGCTGGGAATAATAAAGAATTGATTGATGCCACTAAGAACTGGTTATCATCGAACTTTGAAATGAAAGACATGGGTGAGGCTAGCTACGTGCTAGGTGTGAAGATCATAAGAGATCGCGCTAGAAGGCTTTTGGGAATTTCTCAAGAGACTTACATCAAAAAGATGTTAGAGCGCTATCACATGCAAGATAGCAAGCCGATGGATACCCCTGTTGATAAGAACTTGAACCTAAGTCGTGATATTTGTCCCAAGAGTCTAGAAGAGATAGAAAAAATGTCCAGAGTACCATATGCCAATGCTGTCAGTAGTTTGATGTATGCAATGATGTGTACACGTCCCGACATATGTTATGCTGTTGGGTTGGTTAGTCGATTTCAATCGAACCCTGGTCAAAAGCACTGGATAGCAGTCAAAAGGATCCTGCGATATCTGAAAGGGACTTCAGATTACATGCTATGTTACCAAGAAAAAGAGGATTTGTGACTGATCGGTTATTCTGATACTGATTGGGGAGGAGAAATAGATCAGTCTAAATCAACTTCAGGATATACTTTCTTGCTTAATGGTAGTGCAATACTATGGAGTAGCAAGAAGCAATCCTGTATAGCCCTGTCCACGATGGAGGCTGAGTACGTAGCTTGTTCCGCAGCAACACAAGATGCAGTTTGGTTAAGGAGTTTCCTGCAGCATTTAGAAGTTGTCAAATCAGCGTCAGAACCTGTGACAATTTTCTGCGATAACACTACTGCATTGGCTGTAGCCAAGGATCCCAAATACCATGGAAAGACCAAACACATCAGGATGAGATATCACTATATTAGAGACGCAATTGCTGAACAGGAAGTGGTCCTTAAACAAATTTCTACACATGATATGGTGGCTGACCCACTTACCAAACCAATAGCTAGGGACGCATTTTTTAAACATGTGAGATCCCTAGGCTTACGTAGAATGTGATTTAGAATGTTATATGTTATGTAGACCATGTAAATACTTGCAACTATTGAATAATATCTCAATGCCATTAAGTTATTCAACATTTATTTATGGCATACACTGTGAGTATTGATAGTACAATTTATGAGGTGTGTCAATAGACATTGATTGGCTCACTCACACGAGCAATCGCCTCTTGCGCTAGTAGGGCGAGTAGAGATGAGACTATTTGAATTAGAACGCTCAGAACGCGACTTGGGGAGCAGTGGGAGTGAGTATAATTCAATATTATTAAAAATGGAGTCGCCTCGGTTAGGGCCAAGATGAGTTTCTTAGAACAAAAAGAACCGACATGAATGAATCCTCACCATTCATGAGTATATTTGTAGAATGTCGAGTGTGAAATTAGTCATCTGACACTGTTGATAGTGAGTAGATGAGAATTTCAAGTTTGACGCCTATGAATTGGTGACAAGACTCAGACTCGTATGGTGTATTTCCTCTTACGAGGAGAGCAATGACATACGCTCTTTATCTAAGGATAAGAAAAGAGAAGCTCCACCATAGCATGTATTTCATACTACACGTGCAAGCGACCATTCAAGAAGTAAAGAATGGATCCCTGCTTCTTTACTGTGTGAGTCCTGAAGATCTTAAACAGATCTCAAATTTTTATTACCCTATGCAATTTTTGACTATGTCATGATGTGATGAATTAATGTTTGCTACTTTAAGAGTGTCACCTATGGTCAAGGAATGATTCGACATAAAGGAACACTCCTAGGAAAGCATGTTGGTTCAGATCTGAGTGATATGAGGGCAAAAAGAAAAGTATTTGTTGGTTTTACACCTGTTACTGGTATTCACCGGCCGGAATCATCTCATTCAAAAGGGTTTGATTTGATTTAGAATACTTGTAATTGTAAGGATGGATTGAGTATAGAATTCGTGAGGGATTGGATAATACTCAAATCATGTGTAGCTGAAAATACTTGGGGTATATAGGTACATATTCGGGAGTAATAATTTTTCAAAGAGGTTGATGTCTCCTATATGGCCTATGAAAGGTTTCTATATTCGAGCTCCCATTGTTCGTGTACTTCAGGTCGCACGATCCGTTCACTTATATGAATTTGCTTGTATAAATTTGAAATTTACATTAAAAGGGTCTCAACCCTATATGGGCGAGTGGGAGATGTTGGAAATTGCGTTTTACATATGGGCCACCCATGAGGGCTTGACCCAACCCAACCCATATTAGGTTGGTTATTGAGCAGTTGTCTTGGAGACAACTGCTAGTAACTTACGTCAGTTACAAAGATGTAACTGACGTTGTTCTCTCTTTAAAAAGAGAGAACACAGTACAGAGAAAGTATCTTTTTGTGTAACTATCTGTCAAAATCTTCCATACACTTTGATCTCGGAGAATCAAAGTTTACAAGCAATTAAAAAGTGTTTGTACTGTGGAATAGTTCTTGGTTCTAGTAATCAAGTCGGAAACCGATCATTGTTTATTCGTACCGATCAGGAAATCAGTAAGTTTTTTATTTCTCCTTCACCTTACTACAATACAACACAAAGATAATTACTAATAATAGATTCAAGCAATAAAACATTACATCCTTATTTATCACAATTGTACTCTATGAGTTTTCATATTGTGAAAACGATCTATTACATCATATTAACAATAGCTTCAAGCAACTCTTTTTCTATAAAATATACAAGACAATCATTTAAAAATTAATCACTCAGTCGATTGCGTAAATCCATCTTGACAATGTTCATTTGTGAAAAATATTTTTCGACACTTGTCGTTGGTATAGGCAAAACCAATGTTAACTTCAAAAGTCGATACACCAAAGAAAAAATAAGATGCTTCTTTATTTATACTATCAATTTAAACGATCACCAAGCCCCTTCAACTGACTAAATATGCCATCTGGTCTTACATATGCAATGTATTTCTATAGTCAGGCGCATTTCTTCAATAATGGATAGTGTTATCTACCGTGTGTGCGTTCCTTTAGTCTGGGATAGTAGAGACTAAGGCTGGGAGCCTGGACCACTAGACTAGAATTGTTGAATGGAAAAGATTTTTACCATTTTCATATAGGTTGTGCTTGGGCATTGGGGGCCTCAAGATATAACCGGTCGGGATCCATTTTCTTTTTAATATATAATAACTAAAAAAATTTCACTAGGGCTCAGCCCCCAGTGATTTCCAAGTGGCTCCGCCATTGAATACCACACAGGCCCATGTAATGTGGGTTGTCTCATTCTAAGAAATTGGAAAAATGATTTAACATGATGATTTTGAGTCGAGGATATGTACATGGCCCCCAGCAAATGGAGACGAAAGGAAAAAAAAGAAGAAAAAGAAGGTGAATGTCATCTCTAAGACACGAGCATGACAGGTATATGAACACTTCTGAACATGAGTTCGCAGTTACACGTCACATTCCCAGCATAGATGTGAATGGACTTGTGTGTGAGGGAGTCATGGAGACCATAACTCAAGTCTCGCATCGAGCAAATGGTAAGGAGTAGGGGCGGCAAAATTATGTTCAGTTCAGATTACCTAATTTGTTCGATCCGAATTAAATCAAGTTTGAACAAAAGTTATATATTTGAAATCTGGGTCCAGTCACAAAATTTTGTCTATTTTGAAATCGGATCCAGGTCCAAACACAAAAATATTCTCTGATTTACTTGTCCGGATTCTAACCCATATTATATTTTGTCCGATTAACTTGTCCAGATTTAAACCAAATCGAGTTTGGTCAATTAACTACGTCCGAAATCCAATCCGAGTTAGAGTCCGAACATATAAATATTTTGTAAACACCTGATGTTGTATGACCAGAACCAACTCAGAACAATTTTTTTTCCACCTCTAGTAAGGAGAAGAGTGATCTGTATGGTCGAAGAGGCCCAACGCAATGACAAATTTTTGAGTTAAGGGGCTTTCCTCTAGGTTATGGGCCTTATGGCATAACCTAGAAAATAACTCAGAGTCAGGTTGAGGGAAATGTACGTTGGGTTTCACCAAATGGGGACGAGAAAACAATAATTCAGGTTTTGGGCCCAACGGGCCGCGTTAACCCAGCCATCCAGGCCGTTACCAAAAATTGCTACTTATTACTTATTACACACTGGTTAATGATGACTGCCGTTTGTATTCTACTCGCCTTCTCTTTCTTTCTCCCTCCTCTCTCTCTCTCTCTCTGTGTAAAAAAATCTTTGTTGCAGTAAGCCCTAATTGATCGCCATGGGAGAGTCAAATGCTAATCGTCGAATTTCCGTTTATCAAGCTCTCGGTGGTGGTTCAGGTCCTGCTCTATTTTTCTCTCCCTCAATACATACATCTACTGTCGATACTGCGTATATGCGTATGAAACAACGTTTGTGTGTATTGCAAACGCAACGCAAATGTCCGTTGTTAGTTTTCATTCGACATGGATCTGTTTCTTGATTGATTACACGATTGAATTCCTTCTTCTCTATTTCGGAAAATACTTTTTCCTGTTTTGTGTGTCTTCTTTTTGTATTTTTGTATTCGTATAGTTTAAAGATTGAATTCTTTCTTCTTCTTAGATTTATATAACTTAAAGACTGTATAAATGACAACTTTGATGTTAATTTCGATAGTTGCTGATGTGCTGTTGTGGAAGAGATGGGGTCGAGCGTTGTTGACTCTTGGCTCTGCAACAACTCTTTGGTTCCTCTTCGAGCGAGCTGGTTACAATCTCTTGTCTTTTGTGGCCAATGTTCTGTTACTGCTTGTTGTAATACTCTTCGTCTGGGGTAAATCCGCTACATTACTCAACAGGTTTTCTCCTATATGCCCCTTTTGCATTTCATGGCTTCAGTTAGTTTTTAATATCCATGGCTTATTGATTATACTCCTGCCAAAAAAAGTACTGCGAGTTTTTCTTTTACTAAGATCTATTGTGCTGAATCAAATTTATGAAGGATATAATTGAGGGTTTCTCGAGATTGAAGAGTGTTTGGAAGAGGAAACGCTTAGTGAAAATTGAAAAAGTTATTTCAAATTGATTATGATTTATTTGGCAGGGAAATTTTCAAGGTTTTCAGTAAAATGTGTTGGATGGATTATGTTATTGATAATATATTCTTTGTATCTTCTTCTTTAGACCCTTGCCGCCCATTCCTAACCTGGAGATTTCTGAAGATACTGTTGCCAAGGCTTCTGCCGTGACCCGAGTATATATCAATTATGGATTGTCAATCGCACATGATATTGCAATCGAAAGAAATTTGAAAATTTTCCTCCAGGTTAAATGCGGACTCTCTCTCTCTTCCTCTCTCTCTGCAAGAAACTGGAAATTTTCTTGTTTGTTTAATTAAACTGGTTGGACACTTGGACATTGTTTCTGAATTTGCATTTATCATTTCAGGTTGCCATATGTTTATGGTTGGGATCTTATATTGGTAGTCTATGCAACTTCCTCACTCTGGTCTACATTGGTAGGTTTTTTGCATCATTAACTTTATTCTTAACGAATCCATTTAAGATTTCATTAGTCACTAATATGCTTATGCAGGGGTTCTTATTTCCTTTTCACTACCGGTGTTGTATGACAAGTACCAGGACTGGATTGATGAAAAGCTTTGCATCGTACAGAGATACATTCAAGCACAGTACAGGAAAATTGATGATACAATACTAAAGAAGCTTCCATTGCCATCAAACAAGGAAAAGAAGACTCAGTAGTTAGTAGGCAAGTATTTTCTCTCTATGTATCTGTGTTACTAAATAGTCACTATCTTTGTATAGAAACTTGATGATTTCAAATTGATAATATGCATTTCTGTGATAACATGATTTCCTTAATGGTAATTGCCCTCATAAGTATAAAAAAAATAAAAATTGCCCTCATAAGTTTAATCATTTGATCTTAAGTCTTGTTAGTTACAATTAACTTATTACGTATCGGTTGGTAATGCAACAACTGGATATCCTATCATAGGAAAGCAGGTGGCTAGGTTGAATTTGAATGATCATACATCTTTTTACTTGTATCAAGACCCTGGTTCTTTACTGAAGTAATGAAGCAAGATATTGTTTTCTTGTTCTTCATATGTACTTCAATGTCTTCATATCTACCTTGTTCCACTTCTAAGTAAGGAGCCCATTCTGTCTGTTAGACCAGAGTTCTTGCACATTTGAGGGAAATTTTATGGTACTTTGATGTGAGAACTGGGTAATATTTTTCGAATTTTGTGTTCACCTGTAGGCGTCCATATTTCTTTTGGGGGAAGTGTCAGGTGTGAGACGCATATTTCGAATTTTCTGCACTTCGTCCATGTTTATGTACTTCTTCTGGCCATGCAGTTTGTTGAAGTTTGCTTAGATAAAGATGAATTGAAAAAAATTTCATTTGAAGTGTAGAATCCTCGCCCCCTTTTTTCATTAATCAGCACGATTTAAACACAAGAAGTAAACCTTGAATTTGAGCTGGCTTCAAATTTTCAAACTTCTCAGAAAATGATGAGCTGGATTTCATATGTGTACTATCAGTTCAATCTAAAGATTAGGTTAGAGTTCGGTTTGATGGTGACCGTCTTTCCACAAGTCATCGCTCTCTCAGCTTGACTTATATAGACCAAATGCTCCTGATACTATTGAAAGTACCTACAAGGCAATTACTACAAGATAAAAAATGCGAATCCAGAATTATAGCAATTGCATGATATCTTGGAGCTCTTGGTATATATTTGTTAAGTGAATGTCATGCAGATGATAATTCATTTATAGAAGTTTAAGTTTGATCTGCCCTTGCCTCGTCTTTGACCCTTATTTTTTGATAGTTTGATGACTTCCGAAAGCCTTCTGTTACATGTACTTGCCAATTTTTTCAACAGTTTTTTGCCTTTCCAGTTACGTGTAGTTGTTAATTTTTGCAACATTTTTTGTTAAAAGGAGGTCCTTATAATGGTGTTTGAGGTCCATTAAATTGTTTTGGTGCTTGAATACGTGGCATCTGCAAGGCCATGTTGATTTCACTTGCTGCCTATATATATTATTTTAAATATACTATATATTACTTATATGTGGATCGTAGGGGTGGAAATTTTTCCTGGGAAAGCTAATGAACGTATGTGCATTGTGCAGGATTCCAGGTATTGATCTGTGTGTGTTCAATGGCGTGGAGAGTAGTTTCTTGCCTTGGGAAGTTTTTTCAGGTTTCTACTTTCCGGATGCTCTAAGTATTATCATGAAATGCCAGTTATAGCCTAATTATCCTTAAGGATTACGTACAGGATTGACCCCAATAGCTTCTACACGCCTGACTGACAGTATCAAGTTTCATTGTTTCATTTCCTATTTTCCCCGTGAGGCATCCGAATTACAACTTGATTAGCCTTTGAGTTTATGCTTGAAATTTTTGCTCATTGATGAAATTCATTATTGGAGGGAAGACATGCGCGAATGGAAATCCATTTTATAGATTCTGTCGCGTTTGCATTCGTTGAAGTTGGCATCATATGTGGGTGTACAATCAAGTGTGAAAGTCTCTTCAATCTTATGCAGAAGTGAAAGTATTTCACTGGTAAACAAATATGGCTACAGAATCATGTTACCAACGGAAATTCCTACATACATTGCCCAGAACGGGAAGAGTTTTTTCGCCCGTTTTTCATGATACGCGGGGAACTGGAATGCTTTCTCCAGGGGGCAATGTTACTGAACGCAGCAACTCCAACGAAAAAACAAGCCCGAGGAAATGAGAGAGGATGGTATTTGCAGATGCCTGCATAAGTATAGAGCAGATTATTAGTCAATAATAGCTCATAACCAAAACTCAAAATTTCCTCCACCAGAACTTGTCATGGAGAGTTTCTATTTGTCAAAATTGAATTCCATTTTGGCCTCCCAACTCAGGTGCTTACATATGGAGAGTTTCTGAGCATATCTGACATATTTTATTGAGGAAATAACTGCAATCTTGAGGCCGACTTGTTTAGTAAAATATGACAAAAGCAAATGCAATTAAGGTCATACAAATGCTTTCTTTTACAGAAAATAGAATATTGTGCTTTATGCATGGCACCTCAAAGAAGGATATAAAAAGAAGCGAGACAGCTCAATCTAGATCATGATAACTCCCATTGAAGATAAAATGAAAGAAAACCAGCTAAGATTTTGGTATCCACAACATAGAGATGTAGGAGTCAAGGTGTGGAAAATCAATAAAATCCAAGTAGGAGTACTAAAAAGAGAACAGGGAGGAGTAGTTGTTAATCAAAACGAATTGTGTAGCAAGACAAGTACCTGTGTGATGGATTCTGATTAATTTTTTATATGGATTCATGCATCCAGCCCTAAATTTGTTTGGGATTACGGCTTTGATTATGATGATGATGATTACTATTACTATGTCGTTTCTTTTTGTTAAAGAATAAGAGCTGATAATCTGACAGAAGCCAAGTTACATTGACAAAATCATACTAGCTAAATTAATTGTCGCCAAAACCTCTAATAAGAATGTTTTTCGAACCCAAAAAAAAAAAAATTATTGAAGGGCCCCAAGGAAAAACTCTAATAAGATTAAGTTGGCATAAGTAAGATTAAAGTAGGAACTAAAGGATCACCTGCACCAAGAATACATCCAATGCGAGAACCGGGTTGTACCCAGGAGAGATTCCCTGATAGTTCGGAGTTGCTGAGGAAGTGAGAGCCTTTGCAACCAATGTTCCAACCGTGGCTTGCATGCCAAGAATTGCAGCCCCCATTCCCAAAAGATTCAATATGATACCATTTTTCAAGCTTTTCAAAACATCAGCACGAGGAGGAGCCTAGAAATGCTTAAAAAGACGAGAAACTTAAAATCACATTTTCTATTCATTTCATGAGACATGCTTAACTTACACAGAATGCAAGAAAAAACAGAAGAGATGAAAAGCTGGGTTTGAAAGTTATTAACTCAGTTGACATGTAAGGTCCTGAAAGTTAGCAGTCCTAAAAAAAAAAGTCTGGGTTATGGAAATTCCTAGCACCAGAGATGACATGCTTGTTCACAAGTGTTTCTCATCTTACAAAAAGAACACATTGATAGCATCAATTAACTTCTAGTCGAAGCATTTTCGAACAACTTAAGTTTTCAAGCCAACATAAAGTTTTAGAGAGGAAAAGATAACGATGGCTAAGTATTCAGCCTGCTGGTCCTTTTATGGAAGGAAAACATATTTATTACTGATATTATCACGGAGCTGCAATCCTCTACAAGCTAGAAGAACAAAGTGTATTTATTACTTTCCAAATTTTGCTGTCCTTTACAATGTCATCCCCACCAGATATTGTTTAGCATCCTCATCAGTAATTCCTATTGATCAAGCACTCTTGTTCCTCTCCTTCCACGTCATTTACAAATCAATGAAAGGAATTAAGTCAATGATTTCTTTCTTATTCCTGGAACCGCTATTAAAGACCTTATTTTTTTCATCTCTTATGCATCAAAACCAGTAACAACCCAAGAGACTTCCACAACTTTGATATCACAGCCTCTTCATCCAACCACAATGAAGGAGAATATAATCTGTTGATTATGAATCCTCTCCCACCACCTAATTTGCGGACTTGCCATGCAAAGAATGAAGGTCTGCGTACATACTGTCTCAACGACCCCACCCACTATGAGCGTCTTGTGCACGGGAGTTGTTTATCTTTTTTTTATCTTCACTCTTCAGTAGGACTTCCCATGCATCGATGCTGACATTGGGAAGGACATCTAATACACCGGAAAAGTAGAAAAGGAACTATTAAGAGTGGGTCTCTATTTAATTTTTATTTTCTATTTTTTCAAGCCTTTGGTGATGGAATATCAGACTCCCAAATTTTGTTTGCCCAAGATAATAAACTTTTATTCACAAGTACAATACTTATGGAGTCATCAACAGTTCTAAATCTTTCCTTGCACCAAAATCAACTAGCAAAAAGTAACAATGCAGCAAGAAGCACCTTAACATTGATGAGTTAAGTTGTGACGGAAATACCTTGGAAGGCCCATTAGCAGTTCTCCACAGCTTATCTGAGAGCCGAATATACCCAAACGACCAAAACACAGATATAAATGCAGCTGCGATTCCACCAGCAGTAGCATAAAATGTAGCAGGAGATGAGATCTTCCCAGTGACAACAACTGAGAATGAAAGAATGACAGCAGACACTACAGTACACACTAGCTGCCCCCAAAATCCTAAATTACCTAGCCGCTTGAAATACCTTGAACTGTTCTCCAGTCTCTTAGATACCTAGAACCATTCAAAACCACCACCAGTTACCCTTAGCTCCATTTTACAAATATAGACAAAGAAAAATCACAATTATACATACAAACCAAAAACTCTAGCAGATAATTCAAATACTAGATAATATGCCAAATCCAATTTGGCTCAAACATTTTCAAAATTCTGAACCTACAGAATTGCTACAATAATCGTTGCTTTAATACACACTAACTATAAAATTGCAGTTCCACTGTATACCCAGCCATGCCAAAATAAAAGGAATACGGCTTGTATATGAAACCAATTGACCTTGTTGAAAATGACAAAAAGAAAAAATATACAAAAATGAGAAAAGAGAGAACCTGAGCAAGCTTCGCTTTCTCTGCGTCATCATTAGGGGCGGTGGAAGTAGGTGAAATTGGCGCGGAAGCGATTTTAGTAGAGGAGAGTGGCTTTGATCCTCTAATGTGAAAAACATCGCCAGGAAATGTAGTAAATGACATTGATTGGCCTGTTTTGAGTAAAGAGAGTGAATCCAAGGGGGAGAGAGCGAGATTAGAAGTGGAATTACAGGATAGTTGCCGCCGAAGAAGGACTGAGGAAGCCAACGCGACGTGCGGCAGCGGTCTTGTGCCGGTGTTAGTCCCCGGCAGCAGCAGCGGTTGCATCATCGGAAGTCGAAGCAGAGAATTGAGTTGCACAAGCTGAAAAATGCTTTCTATTTGGAGTGGACCGTCGAGTATGGGCCGCTGGTCGTGGGCAATAAAAGACCCAACTCAATTATGATTGTTAGTGGGCCTAAATCTAGCCCAATGTATGGTTGGTAAGCTTATTTTTATTATTGAACAAATAAATTAAGGTTTATATATATATATATAGAAGGTTATAGTCTCAAAGGTTGCCTTGTGCAAACATAAAATTGACTATAATAAGCTCCTAGTCTAATGGTCATGAAAAGGGTTAATAGCACTTTTGGTTATTGAATAATTTGACTCACTTCAACTCGGTCATCTGCCCGTGTGATGAGAGTTTGAAACAAAATTGAATTTTTGACACTCAATTTGAAATGTTTGAAAAATGAATGATCGAGTTGAAGTGGATCAAATTATTCAGTAACCAAAAATGCTATTAACCTGTTATGAGAAAGCAATCCATCATTAGAGATTGTGGGTTTGATTTCTACCAAACTCGTACATGAAATTTTCATGTGTTTTGCCTCAAATTTATCTTATCTAGCCTTTTATCCTAATATGGTCATTGTCTCATTGAATCCATATACAGCCATTCATTCAATGATAAGGGTGAGAGAGTAAGCATTAATGTTTTAAGTTCATTGTCAAATGACCCAAATTTATACTTGTGTGACCATTTCTGGGAATCAAATTGGGACCATTAGCTCTCAAAGCCCACTGAATGCCAGTAACTTTTTGGCTACATCTCCCTGAGTTTGCTCAATCAGAAAGTCTTGACAATATCTGCATATGCACATATCTACAAAATTGGGGATTACACAATGTGTAGTCTACATTGTTGATTTTTTGTTTTGTGAAAATATGGCCAGTCTGCAACTCTCATGTCCCATCACAAGATATCTCAGAGAACGAACTTTAGACAATTCACTAAACTCAATCTCGAACCCTTTGTACAGTCCATTTCAACCAAACTTGGGTAGAATTAGGCATGCGTAGATCACCCAACAGATTACTAGGGCTGAGAGCCAACGCCAATCATTAATAACGTCAGTTTAAAATCGAACTTATGATCTTGGACGAGATTCTTTACCCCTAAGTCGGGAGAGATCCCAAGTGGTTAAACTTCAAAAGTAGACTTCATAGGATGGTCTAATATGGAGCCAACTCATGTAAAGCGCGAAATGAGTATATTGAAAGTTTTCACTTTGAAGATGCAGTACTATCGAATAAAACAAATACAGTAACATGAACTCGTGACAGTGAACAAAAAGTGCCTAGGGATTCTTAATTTTGGGAATCAAAACATGGAAAAACTGCACAAAAGTGTATGGTCCACCATAGAAAACGTTCATACTTAACTGTTTGTAATTTTGTTTAGCCACTCTACAATAGGATTTATAGCACTTAATCATTGATTATTTTTAAAGATAATGTGATAATTGATCAAAGGTGGAGACTGAGGAGTAGATGAAGCTGTAGGGACATGAAAAACAACTTTAAAGTGCACCCAAAATTAGTTGGGTGGCTTTGTTACTACTATCACTGTAGCTGGGCCTGAGAGTAGTTTCATGTTTAAGTTAAAACAAATATAATGGTTTATGTTTGGCACGTCATTAAAAATACTGTGACGAGATGAGGGTAAAATTGAATATTTTTAATTGATATAAATTAATTTTTAATGAATTTACTCCCTCCGTCCCAATTTGTTTGTTATCCTTTAAAAATCCAACTTCTTAAGGGGACATGATTTAATACAATTCAACTATACAAAATAACTATGTTATTCTAAGTTTGCCCTTATTTATGGTGGCATTTTTTCTCCTTGAAACAAGGGTAATTTTGGAATAAGACAACAAAATTATTTATTAATGAAGAAAAATGACATTAGTTTTAAGACAGCTCAAAATAGAAAGATTGACAACCCAAATGGGACGGTATAAGTATTTTTATAAAAAAATAGAACAATAAAATTAATTGAGCGCGAGAATTGAAAAAATACCATGTTTTGATCTCGAAAATATGATTAACTGCGTTGCGTTGGGAGTGGAAGTAACTCTTGTAACTTCAACTTCGAATATACCGAGATACGGTGATATTATAATGCACCGTTCGATCAAGCACTTTTTTATTTGAACGAGTAGCGTTTAAGTCAAAAACGATGCGTTTGTCAGGTGGAAACACACTGTCAAATTCACCCAATTTCTATTGTAGAGTAGTGAAGAATTTGTTGAGTTTCGCACAATCACATGGAAATAATAGCTGAGCCAAAATATGCAAATATCACACAACCAGTCTCAAATCTGGCGACAACCAGAACAGTAGTCTGTGTCCTTGAACTTGTTACCAACAGTAACAAACATGTGATGTGAACATAAACCAAAACCCATAAAAAGACGGTGGACTAATAACCTGCTCTGTGTCCTGCCATTCTAAATGGGTTCCAACTCACTAGGGTGTCTTGTAGCTGCAGTCCTGCACTCCTGCACATACAAGATTGAAGATTCTCCTCACTTTTTCTTTTTAACCCTAATTAACAAAACTGTTTTCCTCACTAAAAGTTAACTGGGGATTGACAGAACCAGTACAGTGTTGCTAATTATTTTATGTTTTAATTATATTATGTATTGTATTCACTAATCACTACCCTGTGAGCCTGAAGACTAGTCTAAAAGCTCTATCTCTGCTCCTATCTCTTTCCGTCTCCTTTACCTGCTCACTCAATTGAGTCAATTCTGCTTTTTGGTGACCAAAACAACCATAAGAGTAGTTGTTCACCGTCTCTTCTTCTCCATCTCTGCTTATGAATATGCAATCTACAATGTCGAACTCGAATCAGTTCAAGAAACCATGAGGGTCGACAGGATTGCTATCAATTTCTGTCCTTTTCTTCTTCTTCTTTTTCTTCTAGTTCCTTCATTAGCTCTCAACACTGATGGGGTGCTTTTGCTTTCTTTCAAATATTCCATACTTGGAGACCCGTTGTCAGTTTTACAGAGCTGGAACTACGACGATAAGACGCCATGCTCGTGGAATGGAGTGACCTGTACTGAAATGGGGAACCCAGGCTCACCAGACATGTTCAGAGTCACTAGCTTGGTTCTTCCAGACAGTCAGCTTCTGGGTTCAATCCCAATCAATTTGGGTTACATCGAACACCTTCAAAATCTTGACCTCTCAAACAATTCCTTAAATGGGTCCTTGCCTAATTCCATTTTCAACAATACTGAGCTTAAAGTGCTCTCTCTCTCAGGCAACAATATCTCTGGTGAGCTACCTGAGTATATCGGTACTTCGAGGAGTCTACAGGTTCTGAATCTCTCTTATAATGCCATGGCCGGTAAGATACCTGAAAACTTGACTAATTTGCAGAATCTCACAGTAGTTTCATTGAAAAATAATCAATTTACTGGTACTGTACCAAGTGGGTTTAGCTTTGTTGAAGTGCTGGATTTGTCTTCAAATCTACTAAATGGGCCTTTGAATCTAAACTTCAAAGGGGAGAGCTTGCGCTACTTAAATCTCTCTAACAATATGATTACAGGCTCAATATCGAATGAATTTGCGAAAGGTATTCCAGAGAATGCTACAATTGATCTGTCATTTAACAATCTGACTGGAGCAATTCCAGAGTATGTGTCTCTGCTTAACCAGAAAACAGAGTCTTTCACTGGAAATGTAGAGCTTTGTGGGAAACCATTGAAGAACCTCTGTTCAGTTCCTTCAACTCTCTCAACTCCACCCAATGTGACCACAACATCTCCAGCCATAGCAGTCATACCCAGAACATTTGACTCAAACCCCAGTTCAGATTCTCTAGGAACACCAAATAGTACCCAAAATCAAGCCCAGATTTCGCTAAAACCAGCCACGATAGTTGGAATTGTCATGGCAGATTTGGCTGGTTTGGCCGTCCTCGCATTGGTAATTCTGTACGTTTATCAATTGAAGAAGCGAAAACATTCCCAACAGAACCACGACAACCCGCTCAAGGCAGAGAAGTTAACAGATATTGTGGTGGTTGCAAAGTCAGATTCAAGAAAATCGAAAGCATGTTCATGCCTAAACGGAGAAGAAACATCAGAATCAGCCACCTCCGACAGTGACCACGACGAGCCAAACAGAGTTGTAGTCGATCTCCACCAAAACGAAACAGAGCACAAAGGAGGAACCCTTGTGACAGTAGACGGCGAGACAAATCTTGAAGTGGAGACATTGTTGAAGGCATCGGCATATATTTTGGGTGCAAGCGGAGTGAGCATATTGTACAAGGCCGTGCTTGAAGATGGGACTGCGTTTGCTGTGAGAAGGATTGGAGAGAATAGGTTGGAGAGACTCAAGGATTTCGAGCATCAAGTGAGATCAATTGCTAAGCTGCGACACCCGAACTTGGTTAGGGTTCGTGGGTTTTACTGGGGAGACGATGAGAAGCTCGTTATCTACGACTACGTCTCCAATGGCAGCCTGGCCACCACCAGTTCCAGTAAGTTCTCTCTCCCTTGTTTCTGTTATCAAGCGCATTTTAGCTGTAAAGGGGGGATTTTGCTAACAATAACGGGATTAGGTTCAGTAAAAAAAACCTCATAAGTTTGTTAGATTACGCTCGTTAATGTAAATGATAAAGATCCTAGCAGTCGGGTATCTGAGTCATCTCATCTGCTCAGTTGTAGGCATATGATCCAAGTGAATTCGTGGACCACACATATTCCATATGATGCACATGAAATCATTTGTGTACAACTCATAAGTGTTAATTGAATCATTATGAATAATTTGGGATGTGCTCTAAACAAACGGTGGAGAAACACTTCTAATAATTTTAAGTCAAAACTGCCCCATATAATTGGGGAGTGTAAATAGTCTTCATCCACAATGAACGGATTAAAAAAATCAGTTGTAATTTTTTTAAACAATATACATTTTTTTAAAAAAAATAATTGCATTTTGATTGGGTTTAGGAATCAAACAATATTTTTTTGTCCAAAAGAGGCAAATTAAACGTAAAAATGAAATAAAAAGTTTTGACCATTGAATATAAACTCGAAACATTCCATTTTTTTTCACGTCCAATTTGATTTTTATTTTGGGCAAAAAATATATGATTGAGTTTGTAATTTTGATTAAAACACATTCATAATTTTTTTTCCAAATATTCTTTCTGGTCAATAACAGAACCCGTGGAGCAAGGGAAAACACAGAATAGGACAAATTTTGTGTCAAAACTGAGTCACCTCCGTAACTTTTTGTTCAAACTGAGTCACTTCCTAAACCCTAAACCCTAATTTGTTGGTCGTGAATTGTTGCTGTTGATGCTTTTTTTTATGTTTGTTCTTTTTAAAAATATATCATTTAAGGTAGTTTAATAAATATTTTAATGGAAAAAATTTTCTCTAAATTTTGTGAATCTAGGAAAAGTGGGTTCTTCACCATATCATCTACCTCTTGAAGTCCGATTCAGAATAGCAAGAGGAGTGGCTCGAGGATTAGCCTACATTCACGAGAAGAAACACGTCCATGGCAATATCAAACCAAACAACATCCTCTTCAACTCCGGCATGGAGCCAATGATCGCTGATTTTGGGCTCGACCGCCTTGTCTCGGCCAACTCTAGCTTTAAAGCAAGCAACTCAGCCAGGAATTTGGGTGGCCAAGACAATGCCTGCAGCCCTGGCTCGTCTATGTCCAGTAATACGTCACCTTATCAATCGCCCGAGTCGCTGAAGAACCTGAAGCCAAACCCCAAGTGGGATGTCTACTCGTTTGGGATGATTTTGCTTGAACTTCTGACGGGGAGAGTGTTGTCTGACCGTGAGTTGGAACATCACTGGTCGGTGATGGAGGAGGGTAAGAACAGGGTTTTGAGGATGGCTGACGTGGCAATAAGGGATGACGTGGAGAGAAGTGAGGAGGCCATGCTGGCATGTTTTAGGTTAGGGTTTAGCTGTGTCTCTTTTCTTGCTCAAAAGCGACCCACCATGAAAGAAGCCTTCCATATCTTGGAGAAGATCAGTCCTAGCACTCGTTCTTCAGGCTAAAATGGTGATGATGATGATTTGGGGGTCCCACTAAAGTGTTTATTGTTGGATTAAAGTGTGTTATTAGTTACTTTGTTATGTTATCCTTTGTTGACTTGAACGATCGATGTTGCATGCATTATATGTATAAAGCAGTAGGAAAGCATTGTTGATATCTGATCATAATACCTAATATGACTGAAGGTGTTGCATGTGTTTGACTGGTTTAGTCTAATGTGAATTTGGTATGATGGATTATCCTTTTCTAAATTCTTTAACCATAACTATGGCCCGCTTCACCAAACACCCCTAGATTGTTGGGTGGTACCGTCCGCAAAACGGGACACCACCCTCTCACAAAAGGCTCTGAAATGGAGCTTTTTCTGGGGTGGTTTGGTGATTGGAGTGGGACCCACGCACACCTTAACATGCTATTTCTATTTTTTAAATTTTTTTTGTTGTGGGTTAGTAACTATTTATTAAATATATTTATATATTTAAATATTGTATATTTGTATTCTACATATTATTGATATTAAATATATAAATTAAAAATACAAACAATAAATATTTTACACAACCTAACTGCTAATAACAATTAACAACTTCACTAAACACCTCACAGTTTATTTCAGAGCGTTAAGCTCAGTTTTTTTTTCACAGTTTAACAACTAGTTTTGAAAATCAACATAATTGCTCTACTAAACATACACTATATATGTTAGCTTTATATAGACTAGGCGGAAGTTAATGGCTTGATCATTACGGGCTTAAAAATAGCCTAGGGGTCAAATTTGTATTTCGATATCTAGTTTCTATCTATAATTTTGTACTTCCCAATAATGTGCTCTCGTATTAAGTGGTGTTTACTCTCTTAATTAATTTTTCAATGTGGGACTTTGTGTTTCTCATCAAATTAGATAATTGATTATTTTTATTTCTAGTTTTATTTAAAATACGTCAATAATCCCCCACCTATTTTAAATAAAAGAAAAAAGAATATATCCTGACACAGAGGACCATTATGCATAATGAATGTGTGTTTTGCATTGAACATGTACTTAGTGAATCGGCAACCTCTACTCTAGAGCCAATAATGATCTCGGACTTGAACGATGATTGCTTTGAGAAAATAAAGTATCACCGATCATACATAATAGTGCAGGTGCAGGCACAGACTTCCACAGCCAACACGTTACAACCTTGTACTCATCCCGATTTTCATAAGTGCTATTTGAGAAACTAGATATGAAAGTACAAACTTTTTTTTTGATAAGCAGCAGAAGATATATTAATGAAAGGAGAAATAGAAGTACAGCAGGGCATCAAGGGTAGATGGCCAGAGATACAAAGGAAATCAAAAGATGTAAAAGAACAAAATAGCTACAGTAACATAATGGATGAAAAGACAATCAGAACCATAGCAAAAAATCAACTGTTCGACTTGTGCCTTCCTTTGCAAGCAAGTCGGCAATCCCATTGCTTCCCCTTAGAATGTGCTGCACTGAGAATAACCTTAGCCTTGATTTGCATACCCCAATGGAATTGGACAGTTGAGTAAGCCTCCAAGGAGTTACACTTTGTTGTTCAACCCATTTGAAGACATTAAGCGAATCCGTTTCCAATATGATTTCCTTACCTGCCAGAGCGTCTGAGGAAATAGTTACTTCCATAGCTTTCTTTACTGCTTTCAGTTCAGCTTCGTTGGATTCACATACTCCCGCTGGACAAGAGAATAGACATATAAATGTTCCGTTTCCATCTCTCAGGATTCCTCCTATTCCTGCCCTCCCTGGCTTACCCAAAGCTGATCCATCCACATTCCACTTCAAACGCCCATTCGATGGAGGGGTCCACTGCATATATGTTGTATGGGCTCTCTTTGGTCTGCTATTCCAATGCTGAATACCACACGACGATTGTTGTAGCTGATAGCTTGAGTAGGGAAACTTTGGCTCAACAAAATAGCTCCATAGTTGCAGTCTGACAAACACCATGGAAAGTTCTTGAGTCCAGTTTATTGATTTGCCTCTAAAAATGACATCATTTCTTGCCTTCCATATAGTCCAGACAATTACATAGAACAACAACTTCCATAGCTTCTTTTGTAGATTCCTTTTCATTACCAAACTACATCATTGTTCAAATAAGCTTCCAATGTCACCTGGTAGGCACCAAGAGAACCCCCACCAGTTTATAATTGCATTCCACAGAGATGATGGGCCTTTGCAATGACAGAAAAGGTGATCAGTTGACTCTTGAGAATTTGAGCAAAGAGGACATACATTTGCTGTTGGGGGGATAATTCTCTTTCTTGCCAAAGATTCTCTAGTAGGCAATTTCTTGAGTAAGAGGATCCACGCAAAAACTTCAACCTTTGTGGGGGCTACTCCTTGCCATATTGATGGGATTAGTCCAGTAGAGGGGGGGTTAGTGGAATCCTCTTGTAACTTGCTATAGAGAGATTGCACTGTGAAATGACCTTGAGATGTGAATTTCCAAACAACCCTGTCGGAAGTAAGTGGACACAGGGTGTACTGAGCAAGGCATTGTAATAAGGATTCAATCATACCCTCCTCCCATCTGAACCTTCTTCTCCTCCATTGAAATCTCCATTCCCACTGAAAATTCCTCCATACTCCCATGCACCCAATTGTGTGAAATTGCTGCAAAGATATACTATACAATCTTGGGAATAACTCACACAGTGGTGCATTATTGATCCATCTGTCGTGCCAAAAACTTGCCTTGTCTCCATTTCCAACCACCAAACCAAACCCCTCATGGCATAATCGTCCCACTGGTGTCTCATCCTGAGATATAGCTCCTTGCACATTCCGCCATAGGTATGAGGCAGAAGAAGAAATAGGAATTGAGAGGATCCCACTATAAAGATGCCTTCTGCTACTATACTTCTCAGATATGACAATCTTCCAAAGTGCATTTTCTTCCTTGATGAATCTCCATACCCACTTGACTAATAGAGCTTGATTTTTCAATCGGATGTTTCCAATTCCAAGTCCACCAGAACTTTTTGGTTTCACCACTAGATCCCACTTGACACTGTGGAACCTCTTCTTGTCATCAAAGTCACCCCAAAGAAAACTTCTCTGTAAATACTCCAGCTTTTTAACTACTGCCACTGGAATTTTAAAGAGAGACATATAGTAAATAGGCAAGTTAGCTAGGGCTGATTTTATAAGAATTAAGCGACCCCCAATTGAGAGATGTTTCCCTTTCCAGCTTGCCAATTTCTTCCTGAAGTTTTCAACTACTGGCCTCCAAGTTTTTTCTTGCTTGTAGTTTGCACCAAGAGGTAGACCCAAGTACTTCACTGGTAGTGCTTCCGCCCTACAATGATATTTGATAGCCATCTCTTCCACCCAAGATTTATTGATTCCAATTCCCACTAGTGAACTTTTGGAAAAATTTACTTTTAAGCCTGAGATCACCTGGAAGCATCTTAGAACCCTTTTGATCACCTGAATATATTTCTCCTTGGCTTTACAAAAGACTAAAGTATCATCTGCATACTGTATGTGGGATATGCTCAATCTGTTCTCTTTCACCACTATGCCCTTTAACATCTTCTTGTCTTCTGCCCTTCTCAAAAGTTGATGCAAACCTTCTGCAGCAATGTTAAATAAAAAGGGTGAGAGGGGATCCCCTTGCCTGATCCCTTTCTGCATTTGAATCTCTGATGTAGGGGATCCATTTACCAAAATGGACACTTTGGCTGTTGACATACACTCCATCATCCACCCTCTCCACCTAGCACCAAAACCCATTTTGAGCATAACTGAATCTAGATACCTCCAGCTGACAGAGTCAAAAGCTTTTTCTAAGTCAAGCTTAAAAATCAGTCCCTTTTTCCTTCTCTTCTTGATTAAGTGCACCAGCTCATTTGCTATTAAAATATTATCCAAAATCTGTCTACCTTTCACAAACGCTGATTGGGACTCACTGATCACCTGCGGAAGGACCTTAGATAACCTGGATGCCAAAATTTTGGAGATGACTTTATACAAGCTGCTGACCAAACTAATTGGTCTATAATCTGATAATTTGCAGGAGCCTTTCAACTTCGGGATAAGAGAGATAAATGAAGAGTTAATACCCCAAGGTAATTGCCCAGTTTGATAGAAAGTGTGTACCATTGCATACATGTCTAACTCCAGAACTTTCCAAGCCTTTTTTATGAAGGTGAAATTGAAACCATCTGGGCCAGGGGCCTTTGATCCCTCACAACACCAAACTGCATTTTTAATTTCTTCATTAGTAAAAGGTTCTTCCAGAGACGCAGCTTCTCCATCATGTAGTAATTGAAATTGCAAACCATCCCAACAAATGTGGTCATGATTAGGCTCTTGAAACAACTTTGAGAAATGAGCAACCACCTCTTCCTTGATCTTCTTAGGGTCTGTGATGAGCGCATTATCAGTTTTCAGACAAGACAATTGATTGAAACTTCCTCTCATGCAGGCTGTAGAATGGAAAAATTTTGTATTTCTATCTCCTTGCTCGATCCATAGCACTCTTGATTTTTGACTCCAAATAGACTCTCTTTTCCTGCTTTCTCTCCACAGGTCCCCCTTTAATCTGCTTAAGATCTCAACCTCCTGATCCTCTAAGGCCATACTTTCTGCAGCAACCTCCAAACTGTCAATCTCTGCTTCCAGGTTCTTTATTTTTTCCTCCACATTTCCAAACACTTCAACATTCCATACTTTGAGCAATTTCTTAAGAAGCTGGAACCTTTTTAATATTGCTTGGTCACCTGGGATCTTGGATTTTATTTCATGCCAGAAAACTTCAATGAAGATAAGAAAATGAGGATGATGCCACCAACAATCCATTGTTCTAAATGGTCGAGGTCCCCAGTTGACCTTTGCTGTTTCTAGGAAAATTGGGGAGTGATCAGACACCCCTCTTGCCAGCCCCCGCAGTTTTAGAGAGGGAAAAACAATAAACCATTCAGATGAAGCGAAAGCCCTGTCAATACGACTCTGGCTCCTAGCATTCTTCCAAGTAAAACGCCTGCCAAGCAGTGGAATTTCTGATAATCCATTCTGCAAAATAAAATTGTTGAATGATGTCATACCTCTTGTGGTTCTGGATTGCCCCAATCTGTCTTGCGGCTGAAGAATTTCATTAAAGTCCCCTAACAACAACCACGGTGAAGAGGTGCGACGGTTAGAATCAGCCAAATCCTCCCACAACAGAGATCTAGCAGACTCCTCCGTGTGACCATATACAGCTGTTACACAACACTCAAAATCATTTTGTAGGATTCTAACATGTAATGACACCCATCTCTCCCCCTTTACCACATCATTCACTTGCAGGAATCTAGGATTCCAAACTAGCAGCAACCCCCCCGAGGCACCAGACGAGCTAATTGCTGACCAGCCAAATTGGTTATTTCCCCAACAGCTTCTAATCAGTCGATCCGTGATTATTTCAATTTTGGAATCAATAAGAATCAGTAAATCCACCTTTTTCTCCTTTACCCATCTAAGGACAGCCCTTCTCTTTAACGGCCTGCCCAAACCCCTTACGTTCCATGATAGGATGTTTAACATAAAAAACAATCTCACCCAATCACCAGGAAATTGGAAGGTGAGTTATGTACCACCAGTTTGCCTGGCTGAGGCTTCAAGGATCTCTCTAGTAACCATTCCTTGAAGACGATTCCTTAGATTTGTATCATTAATTGAGTTAGATAAACCTAGCTCATTCCAAACTTCAAATGTAGCCTGCACCTCCTTTTCCTGACAACTAGATTCTGCCTCCTCTTCTTGCGTAGCTACATGTTGACTAGAGGAAGTTCTAGTCGAGCCCGATGATTGCCTGCTACTCTCTCCTTTTTTAGACACTGCTCTGAGCCGCCTCTTCTTCTTCCTTCCTTCCTCAACAGCTCTCCTGTACTGTTCAATTAACCTCTGCTTGAAAAAGACTCTACTCCTATATCTTTTCCCCTGGTCAAATCTGCTTCTGCCTGTTGGAGAGGCTGGTAGGATGTGCTCAAATCCTGGTGGTGGTGCGTCATTTGTTGAGTTTTCAGACTCATCTCCACTCGTAAGATTAAGTAATCCCTTCTCCTCTTCATTTTTATCAGTATTTAGGTTTAGATCGACACCATTTATGTTTATCTCACTGGCTGTACGAATTAGCCCATACGCAATGGGCTCTGTTTCTGAAGATGGTACTACTGGGCCAGTTTCTTTTTGCTTAGTCTGGTATGCCATAAGTTCCTCCACCCCATCATTATAGTCCGTCCCTATTGGGCTTGACAACAATGGGCCCGCTTGGTCCATATCTCCACATTCCACTAGTTGACCCGTATCCTCCGCATTGTCTGTATCACGTTCCATCACTGTACTGTCTTGCACCAACATGCAACTATCCTTACACTGGCAAGGATTTCCTTGTTGCAGGTTTTTGCCAAAATTGTTTGAATTTTGAAATTCTCCCGCTTCTGTTAGATTGCCAGTCTTTTGAATTCCTTCATCGTTCCGATTATCCGTTTGATTGCCAGGGTTGTTGTCGTCATCTTTCTCTGGCGTGGTTTCAGCCATGGCTTGATTAGCAGAATCAGCCCGACTCTGAGATGAGGTTGTTTCTTGCTCTACAAAAGGAATAACTGGCTGTTTGATGAAAGGACTTGCATAGAAGCAGTGGTTTGGTTCCTCTGTTACATTAACATGGAAGGTTTCTCCATCTACTTGTAACTTCAACTGATCAACTATTGAGTTTTTTTCTATTGTGTAGATTAGCACCCTTGCTATGTCAAATCTCTCCTTATTCAATGTGACTTCATCAGTTGTAATATATGTTCCCCAGAGGCTTCCTATCTCAATGAATACCTTCTTGTTCCAGGCGTGGAGTGGAACTCCTAATAATCTCAGCCAAACATACCTTTGACGGCACGTTGCCGAAGAGTGCCATGATTTGACTAGACAAAACCATTCTCCCAACCATGCCCCATCCCTCAGCGTTTTCTCCATCGTGTCTTGTGATTCAAAAGTTAGCAACACCTGGTTACCTCCCATGGGCTTTGCCTCCACGCGTGTATCCTCATGCTTCAGTATTGTCTCGATGTTCAACATGCACTCAAATTCTCTCAGATAGCCCACCGCTGACCTTTTCAGCCAAGTTGTATTTTCCTCGCTGGCATCGATTGTTAAACTTTTCCCTTCCCGAGTGAGTCCCTGTACTGTGTTCGATGTCCTTCCCATTGAACTAGGTAAGCCAGGCCATTTGCCCTGTAGGGCTTCTGAGTATTTCCGGTCATCAGTTCTCCTTCCGCTAAATGGCCGCTGCTGTGGCCGAGCTTCGTTATTGATTGAGCCTTTCTTTTCACTTTTTGCAAATTTAGCCAAGTTGGCCCTGATCTTGTAGGTGCCAAACCACGTTTCCTGAATCGCGTGTAGCAGGCCCTTATCTCCTCTTCCTTTGAATCTTATGAAACCAAATCTGCACCCTCGTTGATTTAGACGCCTGGATATGAAGACGTCAAGCACAATGCCCAGCTTGCCCATCACTCGTTTCACCACTGAGCTATCTACACGATCTGGGAAGTTTTCAAAGTAGATACTACAGTCTTCTGGTGAGGCTGTTTTGACTTGGGTTTTTTGGGCGATATGATTAGGTAGGGTAGTGGGTCTGCTGTTTGGGTTTGCTTTGGAAATGGGTATGCTAGTTTGGTTGGTGGTATGGGAGGTGTGGAGTTGCGAGGTGGGTAGGGATAAAGATTGGGGAACAGGTGGAGCTGGTTTGGATGATGAGGGGCCAGGGCAATTTGGTGGTGGAGGGCCATAGGGGGTCTGTAATCGTTGATGATGGCTGTTGGGTTGTTGTATGGATAGTGAGGATACAGGGTGAGAAAAGGGTAGTAGTTTGGTGGTGGGTGTTCCATGATAGCCATGGGGGGGACGGCGGTATGAGGTCGGAAAGTTGCCGTGATGGTTGATGGTTGTAGGTTTGTGGTTGGTTGAAGGTAGGCCAGGGGAGATAGGAAAACCGGGAGAGATGGGCGAGAGGTTTTCCATTCCTGCATTATGAAAGTACAAACTTATAGATAGAAACTAAAGGTCATAAAGCCATTCAAACAACTAATAAATGTTAAGATAATTCTCAAGACTAAATATTATGCTAAGACTGGTTGATATTCTAAAATATTGCAACACCACTTCATAATTCCCAAAACTTCAAAAGTCAATAAAAAAATTAGTATTGCAAAAGTTACTGCATTAGTCTCTCATGATTCCACAAAACTCGTCCTCGAGTTGTGATCCTCAGATGAATCACCTACATATTGCTGAAGATGTTTGACAGTGAACACATCGTGCGAACTGTGGCTTGGCAATTGCAATTCGTAGGAATTATCATTAATCTTCTTCAAAACTTTACAAGCTCCCACCTTACGATCATACAACTTGTGCTTATACTTGTTGGTATTATATCCTTTTAAGACAACCCACACTTGATCTCCTTCCTTTGAATACACCTTCTGACGATGAACATCAACAGCTGATTTATACTTGGTATTATTAACTTCAATTTATTTTCTTATTTCCTCATGAATAAAACTTGATTCGGCCAGCCATATCTTCAGCCTTCACACCAGCTTTCTTCAACTTTGGAGTGGGAGCAAGGTCAAGAACATGGTTAGGAGACATACAATAAACAATCTCAAAAGGACTTTGCTGAATTGTGCGATTCTTAGAGTTATTGTAAGCAAACTCAACATATGATAATACCATACCCCATTGGTTGAGGTTATCTGCAACTAAGGCTCTTAACAAATTACCCAAATTTCAATTAACCACTTCCATCTGTCCTTCGGTTTGTGAATGGTATGTTAATCCATAAGATCCTCCAAAATATTCGGATTTTGATATGGAGTTTGTTTTGTGCACGGTGATCCGGTTTGATGACCCGACCCGAAAAGATTGTTTCGGATTCTGAGAATGGATTTTCGAGAGGCTTACTTTGTGGAGTGGAGGTAAGGGCCGATAGGCCCGAACCGGAGCCCTCACAAATGAGCCTTTAATGTATTTTTTGGCCTAGTTGATTAAATAGGGTTAGGGTATATAATTGTGATTATAACCCTACAACCGTCTATCTTGTATTATTTCTCCGAAATAGTGAAAACTCTCTGCAACTCCGAGGACGTAGGCACAATTGGCCGAACCTCGTAAATCTTGGTGTCTTGTTCTTTTGATTGTTTATTTTTCGCTTATTCTCTGTTGTTGATACCGTTCCCAACACAAAAAATATCCAATAAACTTTTGAGTCACGATCCAAAGTAATGGATTTAGGTATTCCATGAAGACAAAATATTTTTAAAAAATATTAGATTTGCTATATTTGATTCATCCATTATTTTTCGGCAAAGTAATAAAGTGAGTAGGAATACTTTGCTTCCATCAAATCAATATTTTTATCAGGACCAAAATATATCCCAAAACATGTAGCTCTCTCACAATATTCTCACTAAAGAAACTAAGTTGCAGACCCTTGAAAAGGAAACCATCATAGCCTGAATAATCTTTACATCCACCTCCCTCTACTGATTCAATAATTGGAAGGGAAAAAAAAAACTGTCATCTTCCAAATCCAGCTCTTTGAAAGCATCAAAGTGTTGCTGACTTACAGCGATAGTGTAGGCTCTGAGGGATGATAATGGACTTGGGGTGGGTTTAGGGAGGTTGGGCTTCTTAATTTAAAGTGGGCTTGGGGCAAATGAGCTTTTGACTTATGTTATATTATATATAAATCTTATGGCTTACGAGTCGGGCTTCTTCAAGTTCGATCTCGACTCGTTGGTTAAACAGGCTTCAAAATAGGCCTGATCTCGACTCCTTTTGTCTTAAGAGCCGAGCTTGGGCCGTCCCTTGGACAGTCCGACCCATTTTCAAACAAAAGAGATAAAGCTAAGTACAACATATACAAGAATATGGAGGTTATTCTTTGTTTATAACTAGCTGGATGGATTTTTATTTTTTTTTATAATTCGATGAAAATTATTACTATACAAAGCATCACTATAAAAATGTTTTTTTTTTTTGAAATATCATTGAGAAATTTGTTTCTCATTTGAATCGAATTTTGAGTGCACATATGTATAACTCAGTCGATTGTCAACCGAACCATTTCTCGTTTGGTCACTATACAGAGGTTATACTATTACTATGAGTCTATTATTACTATATCATTATCATTATTTTCTTCCAAATGAGAATGAAAACGAAATGATGTTTGCTTGGCAAAACAATTACGCAAACTCCAGTCATTGGCGAATGCCATTATGTATTTTGCAACTCACCGCCATTATATCACTTCCCCACTCCAACGACCCCGTCCTCTCAAGCAGACTTATTTCTTCATTTTATAATTTAAAATTATATATATAAAAAAAACTTATATATATAGGAGAAGATTTTATATACACCAAACATTCCACCTCGAAAAATTGAAAGAAAGCTACAACCATAACTATTCTAAATAAAGCTTTAGATTTTCGTCAAAGTCGTTATTAGTACTATTATTACTTGAATTGGGGAAGGGGAATTCGAATTTTGATCACTAAGATGATACTTTTTTTTGATGATCTAGGATATTAGTTAAAATTTATTTTATTTATTTATAAACTTAAAAATTTATTTATTTATATGTTCGTCAAAGTCGTTATTAGTACTTTGGTGCATTTAAAATTAAAAAAAATCATAAATATGTAGTATTTTGAATAACGAATTTAATGACATTTTTTTCTAAAACAAACACAAATTTATCACGATTGAAACATCATATGTTTCAAATTTATATCCGACAATTTAGAATTGTCATGTCTTTTTATGTTGAACTTTATTTTTTAAAAATATATGTTCGTTAATAAAATACTGCACATTCAGCCAAACACTCCAAATCATTCACCAACCTGAAAAGTGAAAAGTCTGTGTCCAAGCAGAAACACACATTTTCAAAGCCTCCACCAACCCACATGCCTTTCGGGTCCCACAAACCGCACAATACCGAATACTGGATCCTGGATCCTTTTTTTCCTCTCTCACTAAATCTGGGCCCTCCAACATATTTCCCAACTCCACGTGACCTCGAGAGCGCGTGTGACTGACTTGCAATAAATTAACTACAGTCTTCAATTCAAAATTAGTAATAAATATTTAATTTAAATATAAGTGCAATAAATGAATCCTATTAGTTACTAGATTAGATAGACATTAGTATTTTTTAGGGAAAAAACGGGTGGCAGGGGTCTGCTGTAGTTTTTACTATAGCAGACCCCGCTGTAGGTGATTTAGATGACAAAATTTTTTTATTTTATTTTGAAAAAATTATAAATGTGTAGTTTATTATCTAACGAACCCAACGATATATTTTTTGTTTGAAACAAAAATCAAATTCATCTTGATCCAGACACCGAATGTTTTGAGTTTATATCCAACATTCTAAAATTGTTAAGCATTTTTCATGTAGCATATGATTTTTGTTTTGAACAAAAAATATATCGTTGGATTCGTTAGACCATAAACTACACATCTATAATTTTTTTAAAATAAAATAAATTTTTTTTGTCTTAAATTGCTACTACAGCGGGGCCTGCTGTAATTTTATTACAGCAGAGCCCCGGCACCCGGAAAAAACGGAGTATATTAGCCAGAGGAAGGTACATCACTAAGATAAACCTCCTTCCCAATGATTGATTGTAGGTCGCATGGTTGTGGTCGGTTGTACATGAGATTGAGCTTCCCTATAGTCCTGAGCCAGTTTATGAGATACCATGTTGCAAGTATTGTAACATTGGATGTCAACTCCTCACCATTTTCAGCTTCATAGACATTAGTAGTATATTACTAATGAACCTACATTTTCTCATGATAAAATCCTATTAAACTTCTAATACTAAATGCTGACATCATATGGAGTTAGGTAAATGGAAATAATAAACACCTACTCTCACCTATTCACACAAGCGTCACCGCTACTCCACTTTTCCTCCCCAATTAATGGTGACAAAACTCTGTCCGATTCGAATAATTGAATTTATCCCATTAGAATTAAACTAAATTTAGACATGAGTTATGTGTTCAAAATCTGAATCCAAACACAAAAAATGTGTATTGTTTAAAATCAATTACGTGTCCAAACATATAAATCTTGAGCCAGTTTGGTTTAGCATTTTTATCAGCTTTTATACTAACATCTAGTATAAATGCTATGGACTTGCCAAACAACAATTTTCGGGCACAAATTATGAGACAATTTCTCTAGCATTTTAAAGCTTTTTCAAGATGCTTCCTTTGGGGACAATTTTACTAGCATTTTGACATTTATTACCAAATTGTCCTCACATAATTAACGGAATTCCGAAAATAACCCTCCATCCAGTCTCCGCCATCTAGATGAGCAGCCGATCACTGTTGATCCTACTCCCACTGTTGATCCTATTCCCACCATCCTTCTCTCTTTCCTCCCGTGGTTATCGCGACACTTTGTGCTCCTCTGTCGGAGCTCTAGGACACTCGTGATTCTGACTACCCATCACGAATATGCCAAAACAAAGTAGCAAGAGCCAATAAAACGAAAATTGAAAGAGGTGGAGAGAGATGGGGATGGAGGTCGAGAGAGGCGATGAAGAGTTGGAATTGGGTAGTGAGAGACAGGGACGAGATAGAACTTAGAAGTCCAATTGGGTTTGGGAAGTTAGGTTTTTTTTTTATAAAATATAACATAGTTATTTATATAAAAAAAACTATAATGAATATTGTAAGACAAAAAATATTTAACTCATGTTTTTTAACTATTTATAAATATTTTAATTAATTATCTTTATTTTGCAAATTAATTTTTATGTATATGTCTATGTTACAACTAAAATACATAATACCCCTACACGTAATTTGTTACAATTTGCTACATAACATAAATATTACCAACAAAAATTCAACCAAACACAATAAAGCATTCATACAACATATCTATTATTAAAGTTGTCCAACATTTCTACTACCACCATTTCTATTAGCATATCTACTACTTTCAAAAAGCTTTATCAAACTGGTCCTTGTTTAATTTACTTGTTCAGAAATCTACTTATTATACACACCCGCTCTCACGTATTCACACGCGCTTCCTCCTAGTACACTTTCTCTCCCCCCAATCATGTGGAGCCGCGAGTGAACACTCCTCATTTCCCACTCGAATACCACCACCAACCCCCAGCCTATCATTTAAAACCCCCCTCCAGATCTCCCTCACCACGCCCAAAACCCTCGTCGAGCTTACTTATTCATCGAGAGCCAAAGAAATGGCCGCCTCGTCAGCCTCCTTCGCCAACACCGTGCGAAAGCCGCTCCCCGTGTCAAATCTTTCATCCAAACTCCCTATTCCCTCTGCTTTTACTACTGTCTCCTTCCGCACCAACCGCCGTCCGAGCCACGTCGTTTTCATTTCTGCCTCTCTTGATGGCAAGCCCACCGTTCTCGTCGCCGAGAAGCTCGGTGAAGCTGGGCTAGCTCTTCTCAAGGAGTTTGCGAATGTGGATTGTTCCTACAACCTCTCCCCTGAGGAGCTCAACACCAAGATCTCGCTGTGCGATGCTCTGATCGTGCGGAGTGGCACGAAGGTGAATCGTGAGGTGTTCGAATCGTCTGGAGGGAGGTTGAAGGTGGTTGGTAGGGCCGGTGTGGGCATTGACAATGTGGATCTGGCCGCAGCGACGGAGCATGGATGCTTGGTTGTGAATGCGCCCACGGCCAACACTGTTGCTGCCGCGGAGCATGGGATCGCGCTCTTGGCTTCCATGGCGAGAAACATTGCTCAGTCTGATGCATCCGTAAAGGCTGGTAAGTGACTTTTTGCATTGCCCTGTATTTTTTAAACGATGTGATTGTGTTTATAAGGGTTCAAGTTCAAAGTTCTTTTCAATCTAAAGATCTGAAAAACTTTGTCCATTGAACCTTTTCTACTTTGAAAAACTTCTCGTGCTTTGAAGAACTGAAAGCAAATCGCATAAACTTTTGATGAAGAATAGTATAAGTACTTACAATATAGTTATATAGCCTTATAGATATATTGTTGTTGTCTTTGCTTTTGTTGAACTTATATCTAGTTAGATTGATCTACGTTGATTTACTGACTTATTGTGCACTTGAGTGATTGGTGCATGAGTATTATCAATTCGGGAATAAATTCCTTCAACATATGCAAGGGATGGTATGAATCTATTATTAAGTTTGAATTTCTAGCTACTCCTTCATTATATCAATTTTGAAGGCAAAGGAAGAGAAATCTTATGCACATATATTAGAATAACCAAATGTCAAGGTAAAGGTAAACAACTTCCCGCAGTGGCCTCGGTTGGGGACATGCAGATGTGCCTTACCCTCACATATTTAGAAATAATTCAGGGTACCAGTTTTTAGGAGGAAAGCTCTTTTAAAGTGCTAATAAGAATTGGTGCATCATTTTTAAGTAAGGGTTTGCTTCATGAGGATGTTGAAATTGCCATAATTTGTGAAAGTAAGGTTCTGTTATCCTATGAATTTGCTTATGCATCAATATTTGATGCATGGTGAATGTTTTGTATGAAGGTTGGCTTCATTTTTGCACTTCAGAAGCATTAGAAAATGTATAATTTTTATGTATTTTTGATAATATAGGAAAATGGCAAAGGAACAAATACGTTGGTGTTTCCCTTGTTGGCAAAACGCTTGCTGTGATGGGTTTTGGGAAGGTTGGAACAGAGGTTGCCCGACGTGCGAAGGGGCTTGGTATGCATGTAATTGCACATGATCCTTATGCTCCAGCAGACCGAGCTCGTGCAGTAGGTGTAGAACTTGTGGGCTTCGATGAAGCTTTAGCAACTGCAGATTTTATCTCTCTGCATATGCCCCTTACTCCTGCTACATCTAAAATTCTCAATGATGAAACTTTTGCAAAGATGAAGAAAGGTGTTCGAATTGTCAATGTGGCTCGTGGAGGAGTGATTGATGAAGAAGCTCTTGTGCGGGCATTGGATGCTGGAATTGTTGCTCAGGTGTGAAGCTAATCCAATTTTAATTGAGTTCTTTCTATCATCGAGTACGGTTACATAAATGACCTTGTTGCAGGCAGCACTTGATGTTTTCATGGTGGAGCCTCCACCACAAGACAGCAAGTTGGTACAGCATGAAAGAGTGACTGTAACTCCACATCTTGGTGCTAGTACTATGGAAGCTCAGGAAGGAGTGGCTATTGAAATAGCCGAAGCTGTTGTTGGAGCATTGAAAGGGGAGCTTGCTTCTACTGCGGTCAATGCACCGATGGTACCTGCTGAGGTATATGCATGAAATATTCCTGTCGTAAGATAAATTTTAGTACATAAAACCATTCTTGTGTAGTTTCAGTGGCTCTTTTTAATGTGATGTTACTCCTTTCATACTGGAAAAATCAAAAGACTTTTCTACTAGAGTATTTTTTTAAGTGAGTACCCAAAAGATTTATGATACCAGTTGTTCTTTTTGTGTTTTTACTTCTTTTTTTCTTCAATGAAAAATGTTCCCCCAAAATATTTGGGGTGAAATGTGGCTAAACAAAAATTCTCTGTTACAATAAAATGAAGAGCTGAGAGCCAATAATTGGAAAGGCTCCTTGGTAGTTGTAGATCTCAAATCGTAAGCAAATTGAAGCTTTTTTATGAATATGTTAATTCTAGAACCGGGCTTCAGTTTTCAAATTATAATTTCCTGAAGCCTGCTGCAGGGTCTACTTTTTCATTATTATCATGAAACCCTTTTTCTAGCAAGTTATGAAGTAAAGGTAATTGTCTTGATAAAGAGAAATATGTAGATGCAGAAGTTTACTGGGAAAAGTAGTTACTGGTGGTTCTTCTTGTTGTAAACAATTTAGGTGTTATTTACTGGGAACTGCCAAATTTTGGTCCGGGTCTAGACAGTCATAATTTTTGCTTGAATTAAGGATTTGAAGATTGCAACTTATTGTTATAATTTGCTGATTGCAGGTTCTGTCAGAGCTGAAGCCATTTGTTATACTTGCGGAGAAGCTTGGGAAACTGGCTGTGCAATTAGTGGCAGGTGGAAGTGGTGTGAAAACTGTGAAAGTTACTTATGCTTCTTCTAGAGGCCCTGATGACCTCGACACAAGGGTTCTACGTGCCATGATTACTAAGGGTTTAGTTGAGCCCATATCCGATGTCTTTGTGAATCTGGTGAATGCTGATTTCACTGCCAAACAGAGGGGACTTAGAATAGCTGAAGAACGAGTCATACTAGATGGCTCACCTGAGAATCCTCTCGAGTTCATCCAGGTTCAGATTGCCAATGTGGAATCAAAATTTGCGAGTGCCATTTCAGAGTCTGGGGACGTCACTGTGGAGGGACGAGTGAAGGATGGAGTACCCCATTTGACCAAAGTTGGATCTTTTGAGGTGGATGTGAGTTTGGAAGGCAGTATTATACTCTGCAGACAGGTTGATCAGCCAGGAATGATTGGCACGGTTGGAAGCATTCTTGGGTCGGAGAATGTGAATGTCAGCTTCATGAGCGTTGGAAGAATTGCTCCAAGGAAGCATGCTGTGATGGCAATTGGGGTAGACGACCAACCTAGCAACGCAACTTTGAAGAAGATTGGAGATGTCCCCGCAATCGAAGAGTTTGTTTTCCTAAAATTGTAGGGCAGCATTTCCCTTGTTTCATATATTATTTCTTCTTGTTTTCCTTTGCTAGGTATCATATTACCAAGTAGAAGCGTACAATTTTGTTTTCTCATTTGGATTTTTGTCTTTGAGCGCCAAAGAATAATCCAGCTTAGCATTTGAGTGTTTTATTTTATCTTCGTCTCTATACCTTCCCTTTTAGCTTGTCTTGTTCTTTACAGCTTTCATGAATGAAATGGTAGCCTTCAAGTATATAGCAGGAGAATGGCCTAAAATTGGTCTAGAAATTCTTTGCTGCAACTTTTGCGAATATGTCATCCATGATGACTTGCCAGTGCCACTCGAAAGAAAAAACACTACTTGCTCTCTCTAAAGTCTGACACCATGTCAGCCAATTCACTCATGATTTTTTTCCAAAAATCTCATGTTAGGGTTTAGTGTTAGGATTTAACTTTTAGTATTTAGATTTTAAAGTTTAGGGAAAAAACCAAAAAATTATTGATTCAAATGGTCAAGTTAGTTGTTTTGAAATTTTTAGTGCATGTGCGTGGGAGGCAGGTTCTAACACCCACTCTCTAGCGCGATTTGACATTGTTTCCGCACTGGGTTTCGGCGATTTGGCAGAAAGGAATGGAACCTGCACAAGTGTTGTGGGTAATGAGATTTGGGAGGATATGAACTGCTAAATAGGCAGCAATTCCAGCAGCATAGCCTGTAAAGGCAAAACCGCTGACCTGCACAAGGAAAATTATCATTTTTATTACACAAAAATATGGTATTCTTTTACAAGATGACTTTGTTGGGGACAGAAAATACCTTCCGCAAATACCAAAACAAATCCACCTTCTCCGTTCCCATGACCACAACTCCTGCCGCTGAGCCAATAACTAGCATGGATCCACCAGTGCCAGCACAAAATATGTTTGTTTTTTTGTTGGAAGCACGTCACATATTAGAGTCCAAGGGTCATTCGGTTATTTATCTCTTTTTTTTTTAAAATAAAAGGAGGACCTTTTTCACAATTCACTAGATGAGCTTAAGAGTTGGTCTATTTCGAAGATTAACACACATCAGAATGTCTGTGCGAATGCATTCGCCATATGGGCCGCTACCCAAAGGCGGATGCAGCTTGTTGGCATTGGAGACATGGCCCCCCGGTGGAATTGTGTATAACATGCAATGGTATTGGTAGCTGGTTAAAGAAAAATGTGTCAAGCTCCAGTGTTTTATTTTAAAGCCCCTGTGCACTCGACGATTGTCGAATGGTCCAACCAATCTTGCATGCTAGATCCCCTCTTTAAGACTTCAATATAACATTGACTAATTATTAATTTATAGCCCAACTCACAATCACAAAGTTACAAAAGAAAGTTTTCAAAAAGAAAATTCCAAAAAATAAAATTGTAAGTAGTGGAAGTAGCAATTATCTCCAAGAATCCTATTTTACAATTTGATAAATAAAAATGTAATAATTTTGATAAATAAAAATATAATATTTTATTATTAGATATTATTACTAGTGATTATTTTAATATCATATCATTGTTTTATTTGGTTTGCTATGACATGGGGCTAGTTTGGTACACATTTTTGTAGATTATTTATACTATTTTTGAGTATAAATGCTAGATGTAACCAAACAACAATTGAATTGCACATAATTCGAAACACTTTTAACTAACATTTTCCTCAAACTTCCAAATGCTACTTTTGAGGAGTTTTTTTGGAGTATTTGTAAACTGTTCTCCTTATTGTCCCTTGTAATTTCATATAATTCCAAGATTACCTCTCATATTTGTATATTTTTATATGTAATGGTAAGATAGGGAAAAAGTGCAAGTAAAATTTGTTCAACTTATGAAGGAATAGTGTTATTAAAATCATTCTCATTAAATAAATAAATAAAATTAAATTGAAATTGATTAATTAATTTATAATTTATTATTATCTTTAATTTATTTAACAGTCATTATATTATTTTTAAAAATTAAATTGTATGTTTGGATACATCATATACAGCAAATATGCATAATACCCCTACACGTAATTTATCACAATATGTTACACAGCACAAATATGTTAACAGTAAAAGTATAACCAAACACATACTTGAATTCAGTCAGCATATCTGCTACTAAAATTGTCTAACATTTCTGCTGACATATCTGCTACTTTATAAATGTTCTATTAAACTGGCCCATGATATCGTTTCTAATTTTTAGTTGGTGTTTTTTTTGTTTATTTGTTTGCAAATAAAAAAAGAAAAAGTCCTGTGTAGTGTCCAAACGAGCCACGTGTCAAACATGAGTGGTCATCTTCAACAGTCACTACCCATTTTAGATTGGATTACAGCGCTGTGGTGGTGTAAAGCTCCTCTCTTCTCTCGAAACATGGCCTTAGCTCAACTCTCCGCCCCTCTTTCCCTCTCCACCCACGGTACTCTCTCTCTCTCTATCTCTCTATATATATACGTGCATGCGTGATTGTTCTTTAGTTTTCCCGTCGAATGTGTTCCATAGTATGACTGTGTGTTGCAGATGTTTGTTCTTTTAGGTCAGTGAAGACCCTGTCCGTTTCTGGTCTACCCAATTCGAGTTTTGGTCTACCCAGGAACGCCTTTGTCACTGGTTTTCCTCTGTGTAAGGATCCAATTTCTCTTAGTTGATAGGTTCCATTTGCGAATTGAATGTCTTATGTTGTTTCTTCATGCCCCCAATTGGAACATTTTGCTGTTAAATGGTGTCCATGAATATGCATTTTGGACTTTATTGTTGTGGTTAATCATTGGTTGCTGTTCTTAGATCCACTGCAGCACGATATAATTATATGATGTGTATTTTGAGAGTTGAGTGAAATATTTATGTACACTTTTCATAGATATGTAGAAGATGTTGAAAATCACAGCCCTACTCACATCAATGATATTGTCTGCTTTGTGTTTACGTTCCCGTAGATACATCAAACCCGTACGACTATTTTTTCTTATAAACCCACATCACTTGGGTTATCCAAGCGATCAACCCAATTGACGTGGGACATTCATTATAAGGCATAACAGAAAGAACTGCCGTTTGAAGCATAGCAAATTGTTCGAACATTGTAGCACCATCATCGAGCTACCTGCACTGGTACTAACAAGTTGGAATTGTTTGTGCTTGTCATCTCATCTGAACAGTAAAATGGCTCAGTGACTAGGAAGGCCCTAATTTAGAATTGGTAGATGATTTTGTTTACTATGGATACATTGGGCATCCATTGTGAATGCCTACTCCAAGGTTAGTTTAAAAGTTAGATAGTCATATCAATCACTTGTTCTTCATTCCTTCTTCAGATCTATAGGAATATTATAACTATTCAAGAAGGATTCTGTATTCAATTATGTCATGTTTTATGATCTCGGATTGCCATAACGGTGTTCCAAGTACTGTGCTTTGTGACGTCAAGATCTTATTTGTAAGCCAAGAACCATCTACTACTTCGTTAATCCAGTTTTTGATTTTTTTTGAGCCTCTGCTCTGATTTTGAAATGCTTGGTTGTCTTCTAAAGCTAAGATTGTGACCAATGAAATAATGTCCGAGACATTGTTTTCTGTTTTCTACATTTTGTTATCAAGAAACTTCGTGAAAAAAGAACAAGGAAAGAGACTTTGTACTAATGGAGCTCTTTTTTCGTAACTGTAGTTGTATCATAACTGCTGATATTCTGTTTCACTTGGTATTCTTGGCAACTAAAGAATTTCTATCTGACAAGGTCAACTAGTACAGTTTGAGCTCATCCTTCCTTTTGTATCCAGTAATATGCAAAACTGTTCGCCCAACGACTCTTGCCACTAAAGCAACATCTCTTTCCATTAGATGCGAGCAAAGCACCAAGGGCAGCAGTTTTGACGTTTGGCTTGGCCGGCTTGCTATGGTAGGGTTTGCAGCAGCTATTAGTGTTGAAATTGCAACCGGCAAGGGACTTCTGGAGGTATGGATTGTGTTTTAGATTTCTATATCCATGCCAAAGAAAATCTACCAGCTTTTTAAAGTTATTATCTTTTCTGATATCTGTTCATTTTCGTTTTTGTAGAATTTCGGTCTCACGTCACCATTGCCTACTGTGGCCTTGGCTGTTACAGCTTTAGTGGGTATATTAACAGCAGTGTTCATATTCCAATCTGCCTCCAAAAGTTGATCACTGTTTAGGCCAATCTTGATGAATGTGAAATACAATGTTGATGGTCACATTTTTGTTAATCAGTTTGCTTCTTTTACCCAATGACAGGGCCAATACTTTGAGAATGTATATGTGATTCCCCCAATATTTTTATATTTCACTTGCTTGGGAGTTTGTCAATCTATTAGAACTGGCTGAGCTGTTCGATGGGTATATGTTGGGCCGAGGAATTCTCGGTTATCAAAAACATAGTCGAGTGATTGACTTGTAAAATTCTTCTTTATCACACACTGATACTGATGCTGGGAATGCTTCTGCAGGTAGTTAGGCTAGGAAGTACATTTTATTGTCGATAAATAGAAATGATAATAAATAAGTATTCATGAAGAATGATACAGAAATGGTAGTTCAGCTGGATGAAACTGCAACAATCATTGCTAAGCCATGGAATCGTCAGAAAACACAAATAAACATGGATGATGGGGCACAACTCACAAGTAATTTCCTATAAAAATTCTCAAAATTGGTCAATGACAATAATCATCATATGTTCTAGTGATGAGCAATCAAGCTCTCCAAAGTAAACAAATACAAGCTCATATCTCATAAATGTCACATATCCATAGACTGAGATTCAGTTGAAGCCTTGGACTTTTTCTTCATTTCCTTCTTTTTATTTTTGTTCATCTTTCTATCAGGTTTCTCAACAGGTTGAGTCATCTGTAAATGCTGATGAATGGCAGCCAGTGGGTCCGACTGGAATACAGGATGGTTAAGAACAGCACACAGTTGTTTCCCTTCCTTTAATCTGAAAACATTAGATTCATCGTCAGGTAAATAATTTTGCCAGCAACTAACAGCACCGCAAACATTTAATCTTTATAAGAACATAAGAACTTTAAAATCATAAAACTTAACAACTTACATCAGTTTCTGCCTAGATTTGCAGTTCAGCTTAGAATTTGATAGCTCCGCTGTGTTCAACTGGACTGTCTTCAACTCGGGAAGAAACTCCGAAAGGTTGGAGAGATCATATGCTTTCAATTTCTTCTGTCGACTTCGAACCTTCTTCTGAAAGAATTTTCAACCAGCAACATTTCAGAATTTATGCCACTAAAGAAAAAGGGAAGGGAAAAACAGATGGAGGGGAAAAAAACCTATTTTAAGCAAATATATGAATTTACTTCACAAATCAAGTATTCACAAAAAAAGAGCCTACGCTAGATTAGTGGTTGTCCACACTATACAAGAGTTAGTTTGACATCTCAATACTGATAAGCTTGCTCTCAAGAGCAGTTGAGACCAAGCTTTAGTTGCATTATTCTTTTACATTAAAAGAAGAGCTTAAGGGGGAGGATCCACTTCAGGCTTTATTAAGGATATACTAAAGATAGATAGTTGATTCATTTCTATTACTAGTTTGTTGGTTAATTTGAAAATAAAGAAACTATAGAGCATTTAAGGGGGAGGATCCACTTCTGGCTTTATTAAGGATAGCTCGTTAAACACCCTTTGTAACGAAAAGATGTTTATAACACTAATCTTTATCATTCAGAAAAACAACATATAATGCTCGACCTCTAGGACAATTCCCTACCAATCCAGTAGTGACAGCTATATCTATACATATTTGAAGAGTATCAAATATGAATGCCTACCGACAGAACCACAATATTGCATTGCTCATATCCAAAGATTTTGAAGGATCACATTCCAAGTCTATAATGAATCCTTCTAAGTTCTCTTAAAAACACGGCTCAAAGAAACTTCAACGTCAGTTCAACTAGAAAAAAAAGAATATCAAAATTCAGAAAAAATTGACATGTAAAACAAAGAGAAAAGGTACAAAATAAAGTCTGACCTTACTAATAGCTGTTTTGACATTCAAAGCTGCAGAGGTGTCTTTGATCTCTAAATAAACACAGAAGCGAATATTGACGTCAATAAGTGAAAGCAATATGCAAATTAAATCGTTAGAAAGCGTGCATATTACAACAAAGACCACCTATGTAACAAAACAAGAGAAAGTATACAATTGATGGGAATAGAAGTCAACTTATGTTTATAACCACAACTCAAACTTACTGGTTTTGAATTGACGGGTCTTTTCAAGTATGCGTTTCTCTTTTGTAGACAAACCCGATCTGCACAACAAGAAAAAACGGAATTGAAAGAGTGGTCAAAATCCAATCAGCCAGAATGAAATATTTAACTAAAGCATGAAGGAACCACAAGACTTCAGACAAGAATACATAGTATCACTTTATGCTCAAACTGCTCATGCTCGAGTATTTTAATAGTGAAATAAAATGGTTCATGGAAATAGCTTTACTCTAATATACAGAAACATCTAACGAGGGAAATTATAGAAGCTTTATTTATGTCGGGTTCTGAATTAGCCACGTTTGGTAGCTCTAGAATGATAGTTCCCAAATTTCCACCACAAGCTGGCAGTGCCAAATTGGTGGCTATGTGGAGGTAGGTGTGGTTAGCTTCTAAACAACAGATTGAATTACTTGATTCGAAAACTTTCCGTTATAAATATCCAAATATCATTAGTCATTGATTTATTACCCTAATTCCAGACACGAAACCAAAACAAAAGAAGAATAGATGGTGTGCAATCAAGTCACTAGTTGCAACACACAAATTATTAAAAAACTATAGGAATCTGCACAATCTATCTGCAGCTCATCTAATTGCTATTCACTTTCTGAAAAGATTTAATATTATCTGGTCCATTATATCAAGTCAAGTTTCCTCCCCATCCCTTTGAAAGAAGAACACTATCGAAGTAAGTGAAAATCTCAAATAACTCAGCAACCCATAAATAGACAAAAACCAAAAATCCTAATTTCAACTTTTCTAGAGGACCAAGCAACTCGATGAAACAAACGCCAGCATACCAGGCTTAGACATTCTTACATAGAGAATTACCTCTTTGTGAAGACCATAGCGACCTCGTTTAATTTTGCTCCCGTCTCCCAGAAACCAGGATACCAAATGCCCTGAAAACGATGCCCAATAACAATCAAACAGATGTTCCGAATTGAGAAGCAAAAAAAAAATGGCCAACGGCAACAGAAGAGAAATTCAGGCGACGATTACCTTGCGAGTTGCGAGAACGAAGCTTTCTTTTCCCTTTTGTACTAATAGGCAATGGCCGCTAGGGAAGGGAAGCAGGAAGGTTTTTATGGCGAATTGGGCTGGCTCTTTTACAACAAGAGGCTTTCACATGTTAAAGCTCAATTTCTGTAAAACCTTGGTTGGGCTCGTTTTAGAGAAGTAGCTATAAACCTGGACCGGCCCATATGAATATCTATTTTCGTAAAATAATACAGAATATCTTTAATTCCTGAAAATTATAGATTAAGTATTAAGTATTAACAAAGTGCTGTAAAAAAAATATTAGGATGTCAGTCATGTCAGTAATTCATCTTATTTTTTGATTGACCTAAATATAGATCCTCACAAAATTTAACGATTGAATCATAGAGTGACGTGATTGGGATACCTATAAAACCCAAAAATGTTAGGAATGTCAATCATGCGAGATTTTTATTGGTCTCGTTCATGTGAAAAACGGGATCAAAAATCGTGCATCTATAAACCGTTAAATACCTGAAGTTGACTTTGATCAATGTCACTTGTCAATTAAATATGTGAATGGATTTAGAATATCGACGGGACAGTAAACGATCCCCAATTATATCAGTAATTTATCTTATTTTTTGATTGTCAATTAAATACTTGAATGGATTTAGAATATCGACGGGACAGTAAACGATCCCCAATCATGTCAATAATTTATCTTATTTTTTGTTTGATATAAATGTAGGTGTTCACAAAATTTAATGATTTGAATGACAGAGTGACATGTCGGTGATTGATTGAGATACCTGATAAACCATGCAGGCATGCACTTGACTGTGCCTGTTAAAGTTTGTACTACCAGCCTGCCAACACCAGCAAGGCAGCAATGGGTTGTAGCCCACAAAAGCCATCCCCCAACGTGGTTTAGGCTGCCGCGTTTACCTGTTTGGTTGAGCGGCACGTTCGAGGTTTACCGCAACGAGGTGCGGTACCAGGCGAAGCACTTCGCCTGGTACCGCGAAAACGGAGGGAAGACACCGGACCCTTACGAGATTTTGTTATCCTTGAAGCTTTATCAGCCCTAAAGCGAATAGAGCTACTCCATCACCCTCCTTCACGCACCCATACCCTGGCGTAGTGCATCTCAGGCGACTGCTCTTCTCCTTGTGGATTCAGGTAAATTTTCGACTCTCCTCTACTATCCGTTCATCTACTTCTTCATCCGCATGGAGATTGACATTTTTATTGTGTTTTTTGATTTTCCGATCTAGGTCTGGAACTCGATTGACGCTCTTCCTCGTCTAAAGGCCATAGAATAGGAGAAATAGCTCCAATTGCTCCCATTATTCGGTCCATCCAGGTATAATTTCATCATTCCTTGAAGCTTCCCCTGATTCAAATGTGTTAGTTCAGCCGACACCTCTATTGCTGTTGTTTGTGCATACGAATTTCGATGGTTTTTTCAGGGATTAACATTTTGCTTAATTGCTGCCAAATACAATTACGTCTATTTGACGGAGTTCTACACAGAGCCATCGAAGGCGACACTAGCATGAATTTTCCCCCTTTTAATTAATTTATTTTTTAAAAAAATCTGGCCTTTGATTGCATCTCATTTCCCAGAAAAAGGTCTCCACTGACTCAAAGATGGTACATTAGTTTATCTGTAGATAGCCATCGCCACTTTTAGTGTTTGTTTTAGTTGATTGTATTTCTTACAATTCCATTTTTAGGTACTGAGATAGAAGAATTTCAGTTGATAATATTGCATTATCCTCTAATGATTGGAACTTATGACGACATGTTTGTTATTTTCGGTTATATGTATTGCTTGAACTTCTTTGTATATTGTTTGGAAAGAATTAGATGGACTTCATTGCCATATCACCTTCGAAATGTGAGAATTGAATAATCCGTGAATGTTTTTGCAGTGCTTATTATCTTGAAGTCTATGAACACTCAACTAATAGGGTTGCAAAAACCTTGATTTGTTGCGATCAATAAAATTTTGAAAGTTTGAAACTGTAATTCCTATGCAATGCTAGAGCTGGTTTATATATGATTTAATTTGTTGTAGAATGAGTCAACCAATTAGACAATTATCTGAAGAAATCACTCAAGCGGACAAGGCGCGCTGGGATGCCACTGATAATAGTGCTAATGTTCATAGTCCTCCAAGCCCTCCACGCCGTGTTGGTAGTTCAAGGAGGAGGCCAAACGCTCAAGAAGATTGTGGTAGAAGAAAGAGGTCAGTTAATGCAATCCGTCAGGACCTGTGTCAATCACTTGACCGTTCGGTTAGTGTGGTTGAGCGTCGTACCCCTGCTGCACCTGTGGCTGATGTTCATAGTCCTCCAAGCCCTCCACGCCGTGTTGGTAGTTCAAGGAGGAGGCCAAACGCTCAAGAAGATCGTGGTAGAAGAAAGAGGTCAGTTAATGCAATCCGTGAGGACCTGTGTCAATCACTTGACCGTTTGGTTAGTGTGGTCGAGCGTCGTACCCCTGCTGCACCTGTGGCTGATGTTCATAGCATACGTGAAGTGTGCAGGCAGTTGGAGGCTATACCAGAAACATCCAGTGGAGGTCCTCTCACGATGTTTGCACTGAAGTTGTTTGAAAAGAAAGAAAATCGAGAGATGTTTGCAGGTATTGGAAGGCAAGACTGGCAGTTGTTATGGATACAGATGAAGTACGACGAGGAAAATGGTGGAGGATCTTCGAGCATGGGTTAGAGATGGAGGCTATTCAGGGTTGTTCAATGACTACGAGGATCTTTATGATCTCATTTTAATATTCCTGTTTGATACTATTTTTATGGATTATGGTGGTTTGGATTATTTTATTTCCGGTTTGAAACTTTCATGGATATGGAACACTGTTGAATGTTTTATTTGTTTGCC